>NC_069143.1:5453372-5453748 GCF_943734635.1 Anopheles cruzii
TGGGTATCGTTTCTTAGGTTTTGGTGGTCTGTAAATCGATTGGTTTCCCTTAAAAGCCTTTTCCTTCCTTCTTCCACCTATCACCACCCCTCATTCCATCCATCTTGAAGTAGAACTGATGTTGGGGGGAACTGTATAGTTTGCGTTTAATTATTGCAGAAGGTGAGAAAGAGAGAGAGGGAGAGGGAGAGCGAGAGCGAGAGAGAGAGGGAGAGAGAGATGGGGAGAAAGAAAGAGAGAAAGAAAGAGAGAGAGGGGGGAGGGAGAGGGAGAAAGAGAGAGAGAGAAAGAGAGAGAGAGAAAGAGATAAAGAGAGAGAGAGAGATAGTTAGATAGATAGATAGAGAGAGAGAGATACAGAAAAAGAGAGAGAGAG
>NC_069143.1:5453848-5458816 GCF_943734635.1 Anopheles cruzii
AGGGAGGGAGAGAGAGAGAGATAGCAACGGACTGGGGGGCTCCCATGCAAACGTAACATAAAATTCAGCATAATTCGGGTTGTTTTCGAACAAATCGAACCTACAGCCAATCGAACAATCGAGTTTTTGGGAAGGGGACATGTTCTGGTGATTTTTTGAAACCCTTCGCCACTTTACAAAGGGTGGCTCCCATACAAAATTAGGGTAAGTTGCAGCAAAATTCGAAAAGTGTTCAAACAATTTGAGTCAAATTTAGCAGGTGCGAGTTTTGCCATGTATCCAACGTTAAGCGGGAAGGAAAGCCAATCGGATACATCACCGGGAAGCCCTTTCATTCGGAACAGAGTAACGGGAGGAGGAAAGAGAAACTGAACAAATACGTCACCGGGAAGCCCGATCGTCTGAATAGTAGAAGTAACGGGAAATGCAAAGGGAAGCTGATCGGATACGTCACCAGGAAGTTCTTTGAAACGTCGGATAATCGAGAAATGAGGATGAAATGAGGCGTGGCAACGCGCGCCGGGATCAGCTAGTACGAAATAAAAAAAAAACTGCACGATACTTGTAAAAAAATGTAAAAAATACTGTCACGTGTTGATACTAAATGGCTTGTGAAAAAAAATATTAAGTGACCGTATGAAATGAAACTTCACATACGTTCATATGAAGAGTGTACCAATTAAACCAAAAATAACTAGGCTCCTAGCAGCGCCCTCTGCTATCGAGGCTCCGAATTTTATGAGCAGCCTCGTACGTTGCCGCACTCTGACCGCAGGCTCAGGACACTGGACGCTTGAAGCGGAAGAAGAAAACAACTCTGCTACACACTTCGCTCCGGACCCGTTGTGTGGTGGACCTTCTAATTGCGGCGGCCGTAACATTGCAAATCATGCCGACGTGCGCTCGCCCGCCCTACACGAACCGCGCTCATGACGTCCGCAAACTGCCAGCTCCGAGGGTTGGGCTGTCATAGGTGTCGCTTGACCGAATGTTTAATAGCCTATTAATGATCCCTGCCCGGCTCGGCCCGGTCCGGCCCGGTCAATCCTCTTGGCTGGTCGGCAACAAGTGTGTCCTGTTTGCACGCGCCCGTGTGTGTGTGTGTGTGTGACAAAAAATCACCCCCAACCGGGGGGGGAGGGAATTCCGGGCATATGTTTCGGGCACCGTCGAGTGTGTGCCCGCTTAAGCTGCTAATTAATGAGGGTGCCTGTCGTCAGCACCGTTGGCGCTTTGGCGCTTTGGCGCTTTGGCGGTGTACGTAGCGTGAGATCGCACCGTTTGTACAACACACACACACCTCCACACCACTGCCGGACGGGCGGGGGGCGAAGCGCTGACCGCAGCTGGGAGTGGGCCGGAAAATGGGCACGATTTTTCGCTGCGTAATTTGCGCCCCACCGGGGAGCCGGACGAAGGCGTTGCGCTCGCACTGCACTCTCCACCCGTCGCCCGAGGTCGCGACGTGTCGTTACTGTGCTCCTTTTGCCTCAACCTCGAACGCCACCGGAACCGGTTCTGCTAGGATGCGTCCCACATGAGGGGCACCGCGTCATAAATTATCCCTTTATCACGCTCCGAGGCCTTCCGAGGGTCAGCGCAAAAGTAGACCGAGAAAGCCGAGGCCGAGGCCAAGCCGATGCTCCTTGCATGGGCACCGCGTGGAACGTGACCCGTGGAATGAGAAGCTCTTGCTGCACAGTCGGTGGTGAG
Organism: Anopheles cruzii; assembly: GCF_943734635.1. Taxonomy (NCBI): domain Eukaryota; kingdom Metazoa; phylum Arthropoda; class Insecta; order Diptera; family Culicidae; genus Anopheles; species Anopheles cruzii. The sequence goes on from NC_069143.1 coordinate 5,455,562, forward strand.
GGCTAGGATCGCGTTCCACGTTTGCAAACACCGGGCATGACATGTTCCGACTGTGACACTTCCAAGAACCTCCCAGGGGTAACTTGGAACCTCCAGCTGCAGATCCAACTGCCAATTCTCCAATTCTCAAAACGGAATCCACTTCCCAATCACGATCACGATGGGGAAATGCTTTCCTGGCGAGCAGAACTCCACATCTGATTTTGCGGTTTTCCTGCTGTCTTTCGTTCAGGTCAGCAGGTTCCCATTTCCCACAATCTTCTGGAACTATCCCACACCCCACGGCCTCCTCCTCCGGATCCTCCCACGGCCTTGTAATAAAAATGTTTAAACTTCTCTGTCACGGTCGCTATACAATAAACGCAACAAACTGCCCAGGAGTATATAAGGCTGGCTAAAAAGTAATCCATTATTTTTGGGTGAGATTCAAAACATTATTTAAGATACTTCTGATGGTCCGATTTACGTCAAATATGTACCATTTTGTTGGAAATTTTTTTTGTCTTATTGCAGAGCCCCGCCCGCGCAAACCCATTGTTTCATCCAGCAGATACCAATAATAGCTAGCACACCTAAGATTCCTACGATCCACTGGAGTCTGCTACTGTACCAGAAGCTTCCTCCAGCTCAAGAAGCGGAGTCGGATGCGCTGCCTAAAAGCCTGCTCCACCCGGAACGAGCCCATTTCCTTCTCCCAGCAGGTTGCAAAACTCCGCAAACACTGCAAATACGCTACATAATTACCACGCAGAACTCCAACCGATCTGAACTGTCCAATGATCTTCAATCGACGAAAATCACGCCACATCACCGCAGACTGCTGATTGGTCAGCAAAGACGTCAACTCGCTGACACTGCCGAATCGCCACATTGGCAATCAATGGCCAATCCGCCGACGCTGCTCGACGACCGGCCACTGATTCGGCAATAACGGCAAACGCACACAGCCTTACAGAGGACACGGGCCCACCGGCTGATTCACGGCGAGCCCCGTAGCTACAGCGCATCGTGTTGCACCCCTCCCCTCGAGCGACGCGCACACGCCACGGCGCATCATATAGCAAGCGCCGGGCGGCCACGTGCGCAGCACTGCAGCATAACCAGACGCAATATGACCGGTGCCCGTGGAAAAACCCACGACCCCACAGGTGACTCCCGTGATTCCCACGGCTCAAGCGACAACTCGACCACGTGGCATATGTGGCGAGCGGCGAAGCGTCGGAAAGACACAGACGCAGACTGCAGCGTCAGCACATCGATCGGCTATCGGCGATCAGCCCATCGACAGAGTCAAGACAAGGTGGCGCACGCGAAGGCGACGATTGGCCGACGGCGAATGGCGCCACCTGGAAGATGTCATCCTGGGACCCGATTGGGGCAAATGGGCGTGTGAACCAATCGAAGCGGCGGACAGAGGGATTGCATATAATTGCGCATTTCACGACGGACAGTGTGCGATGGGCTAGGTCAAGCTTTTATACTGAAGACAGGCGCTAGAGCGAGAGAAAGTTACTAACACACACGTGTACCGAGTGCGGCCAAATTATTGTACAATTTTAGGTATAAATAAAGAAAGCGGCTACACCGCAACAGCGATTGTTAAGACGAACTTCGGCGTGTACGATCATTTTTGTCGAGTTCCCAAGTCTGGCAGTCCTCCCAGCCACGAGGTAAGGTGGAGTAAGTATTTTCCTCTTCGGAAATTTCTGCAAGGATCAGAGTCCTTAGGACCGTGTCCTTTGCATTATCAAAGATAGGCTTATAATGCTTCTTTCGTTCAAGACTTGGTCGTTATTGGCGAAAAACTTGAGCAATCCATTTTCACAATCCTTTTTGGATCTCAGTTTTTCATCACTCAGAAAATTTTGTAATGCGCGAAAAAGGTGTCAATCGCTTAGTGCCAAGTCCGGACTATACGGTGGATGCATTAAAACATCCCAAACAAACTCTCGGACTTTCTGGTGAGTCACTAAAGACGTGCGTGACATTTAGTTTTCCTGATGGAACACAACACCTTTTCTGTTGGCCGATTCTGGTCGTTTCTGGTCAATTTTTAGCTTCGAACGGTGCAATTATTGACAGTAGAGATCTGAATTTAGTGTTTAGCCGCACGAAAGCAACTCATAATACACGAATCCTTTCAAGTCTCACCATATAGCCAGTAGAACCTTCCTAGCCGTTATTCCTGGTTTGGCCACCGGTTAAGCTGCTTCACCACGTTTAGACCACGACCATTTCCACACAGTATTGTCGTATGTATCCCATTTAACATCCCCAATACCAATCCTGTTAAGAGATGGGTCGATTTCATTCCGTTTGGCCAAAATTGCGCAGATGGAAATTCGCGCCATCATGTTTTATGGAGTAAATAGGGTGCATCATCGAGCTTCTTTGTGAATCCAGCTTTGCTCAAATGGTTTAAAAACTGTTTGATGGTTAATCTTCAGCTCCTGACCGATGCTCTGACTACTAACATGCCGATCAACTTCGATTATTTCTGTGATTTTATCGACATTTTCGATGACGTGTATGTCTAGGCTTTAACATAAAAAATAACTGAAACGGGTCGACGAAACCAAAATTTATCACTACTAGCTGTTAGAGTATTGGGACCATAAACATCATGCAAAATTTCAGAGGTCAGGCTTAAATTTTCGCCAATTTCAAATAAAAAATGTAAAATGTACCCAATTTTCTCTATGATGACCTCCATTGTTTACACCCTGTAACTCAGAAACGAATGGAATAAACAAAAAACAGTGAAAGCATTTTTTGAAGTGTGAAGTGTCAGCTTTAAAAGGAGCCTAAACTTGAAACTGTACGATCGATACTTCACGAGATATCAATGACTAAAGACATCGACCTTGAAAATAATGGATTTCTTTTTAGACTACCTAATATTTGTTTTTTTTTTCGACCTGAAATCATTCGCCTGATGTCAAAACAAGGCAGGGGTTCCCAAGGAGAACCAAATTGACAGCTAGGGCCGTACAATTCGGTACCATTCGTCTAGACCACAGTGTAGTCGCGTGATCCTCTCTCAAGGAGCGTCTCGACTTCTCACATAGTTTTTATCACACACACACACACACAGTCACAGTCACACGGCCTGGAGCTTTATCTCACTCATTACAGCTCGCTGCGCATCAAAGCGTGCCTCATCGCGCCGTGCGATTGTGAGTTCCGTCAAAAAACCCGGCTCGCAGGGTGCTAGGCGACGGCGACGGCAAGTGGCTGGGGCCACTAGAAGCCCCC
>NC_069143.1:5459316-5477060 GCF_943734635.1 Anopheles cruzii
ATGCTATTATTCGAGGACCAAAGATTTATGGACATCTCTTACTCTCGTGGTGACCGGGGAGGGGTGTGGGCACGGGGAGGTTTGGTGAGTGGCGCGTGCCGCTCAGCAGAAAAGAAAAACAGAAACAAAACCGGGTGTCATGTTTTCCGATTTAATTTTTGAATTTTTTTCTTGCCAAAAAAAAAACTGATTTGTTCGACCATACCGCGTGAACCCGTAACGGCAACGATCCGGCCCTCCGGCAACGATTTCCTTTTCACACAAAAGTAAGTAAGTCCACCATATAAGCCTTTGAAATTGGAGAACTGCCCAGCGTCGATCCATGGAATCCAATCTTAGCGCATTGCCGTCCGTTCTATCTTCGATTTTACACTGAATTGCATCAGAATCGAGCATCGAGCTGGCGAATACTCATCATTAGAGGTTCGAGCGGATTTGCGAACACACTCCAGAGAAACTGGATAGCGAACATCAAAAGTCTGTGCATTGTGTAAGCAAACCAAGCTGGGTGCTGATGAGTGTTTCCACACACTGACGAGGAGTCTAGTATACTAGGGGTTGTTCAATAAGTTTTGCGTCTCAACAACAGAGGGCGCTACTACTAGCCCAAATTTATTTTGTTATGTTGGTACACTCTTCATATGAGCGGTTGTGATGTTTCATGAATTAACACATTGTATGTTTACAAGTTAGTTAGTATCTACGTGTCACAGTATTATTCTACAACTCACTATGAATGAGACTTACCACCATACCCCCATAACCACCATAATCCTGAATGACACTAAGGAGTGATGTGAACCTGGTTCTTCGGCACCAAAACGAGTTCGTGGCCGTTCGAGAAGAAGCCATGAAGTTGTTGGCATTAGGTTTCTGAGATGCGAAAGGAATTTTGTTTGTGAATTACTTCCAAACTGGAAAAACAATACATTTTGAATATTATTGCAACCTTTTAGATCAGTTGGAGGAGAAAATTAGTGAAGAAAGACCCAGTTTGCTAAAAAAAAAAAACCTTTTACAGCAGGATAATGCACCGTGCCACAAGCGCATTTTTGTAATAGCGAAAACCCATGAATTAAAGTTAGAATTGTTGGAACATTCATCATATTCGCCAGAATTGGCCCCTAGCAAGATGGAATTCATAAGCATTTAGCAGCATCGTGTGGTGCCCCTCGACTGCAAAGGCAACTGAGCGTATACTAGGTTTATGCTTCAAAAATCGGGATTTTTAACCACACAAAAAATGTTTATAAAATTAAAATACGATTTTCTTTTTTATTCAAAGTATGTGCCATCGCTAGCTATACGTTTCCCCTATCACTTTGCCTAATCATGGATTCCCAGACGGAAGAATTCTTCGACTTTTAAAGTAAACTAGTTAGTCATTTCATTTCGACTTCCTCGTAGAAAAACGAAGGGCTGCTCAGCCAATACGTGGCCCATTGATGAAAAAGAATGATATTCCGAAAGAACCAAGTCTGGTGAATAACGCGGGGAAGGATAGCAGCTCCTATCCAAATGATTTGATAGTATCCTAAAACAGTTTTATTTTTTGGGCACATGTCAGCCACAGGCACCGGCCACCAGGCGTCTCCATTTTTATAAGAAAAGCCGTATTTTTGGTCGTTTTTCGATTAATGTATGGTTCAAATTGATCATTTGTTGTCAGTAGCGATAGGAATTAACGCTTTCATAAGGTTTTTCAGGAGCTTGTGAAGCTGTGAAGCATCCTTCGACGCTTTTTGTTTGTTAAGTCGAAAACGCCATTTTGAAATTTTTGAAACCACTCAAACCACTGCGATCTTCCAAACAGAAGTCCCGACAAGCATTTGGTGCGATTCCAAAGTAGTTTCCTTCAAGATCTGCTAATCTTGAAGGAAACTGCTTTGGAATCGCACCAAAATAATAATCTCCGCAAAACGTCATTTTCAGGCACAAAAGTTGACATAGTTTAACCCTTTCAATGATGGGTTGCAAACCGAAAATATTTTTTTTTGATCTGAAATCATTTACCTGATGTCAAAATAAGGTAATGATGAATGTACCGCCATCTTTAAGCTCCGGCTGTACCGAAGGTACAGCCATCTTTTTAAGCTCCCGATTTTTGACGCATACACCTAGTAGAACGGATTCAACAACACTTCACTCGCTTTGCCATAAAAACTTTACCATGGACCGCAAATGACACGATCCTTAACGATACAATGCGAGATGTCTTCATCTGGGAATCGAGCCTTTGATGGCCACAGGCGGCGTGTGGCCCAGAGTTACTTTATTGCGGGGCTGCTGCTGGGGAAGACCAACGCACCTAACCTGTCATCGTGCCCACCAGGACGCTTCGATGTTCTAATTTCCTTGCCGAACGTCGAAGTCGATCTTCGTACGGATATAATGAACCTCTGACGAGTGCCATTCGATAACTCAACTCTTTGTTCGATCGTTTTGACTTCAAATTAATGTAGCTGTATTTCACGATCGTATTGGATATGTTGGTCCCCGTTAACTTTTAATGCGTGTGCCAGTATGATTACCTTAAGGAGCTCAGTTAGGCTTCATTGGCCGTTGAGCCATAATAATAATAAAAATAATAATAATAATAAACTGGAATCTTGATGCTGTTTTTCTTATCGAACCGCAAAACTATTTGAACGGCCTGGTAAAGGCGGAGTAAGGTTCACAGTTAGGAGTGGGAGTGTGTTCAGTGACAGCTTCGATAGGTCAAGGTCGGTGGGATCTTTTAATTGTTCCGTTATCATCGTTGTCGTTACTGTCAGGCTGCACCCTTTACAGTAAGGGGGGATGATTTAGCAGCGGTGCATTTTTGACATCCAATCATACACTCACATGCAGTTTGTGGGCTTCGAGGGCTTACTAGGCATCATTCGCTTTCTCTCTCATCCACTTCCCCCTCTCCTTCCCTCTCTCTCTCTGTCTCTCCCTTTCTCTCTTTCTCGCGTACAAAATAATTGGTTCGGCGAAATTGCGAGTTTGGAGCGGATTGGTTTGGGGTTGTTGTTTTTTCCGACAATCCCAGCATAGCCCGAGCATAGGAGTTTCGGGCCCCCTTGCTGTGTTACGCTATGCTGTGTGTGCGTTGTGTCGTGCCACCACCGCGACCAGCGAGCGTAGTTCGCCGGTGCCGTCGTTGTGCAGCACGGGAAATGTTAGCTCGTTAGGATTAGCCAGCCATTTGGCTGGTGCCGGCATAGATGCTGCCAGGATTCCCCTCATCTACACACACACACACCCACCTACACAGAAAACAGCAAGGTTTTGTCGTCCAGTCGACCGATGCGAGGAGTGTTCGAGGCAATTGCAAAACATGGCAAAGTTTTAATGATCATTACGAAATTTTTCGAGAATAATAATATTTTTCGGTAATTGGGAAATTTAATTGTTGTCACGTTGTTATCAAGCGGGCGCTGCTGCTGCATGTTGCAGGTTGAATGGTGCAGGACCGGTGGGTGGGGGGAGGGGGGGGGGGGTTGTAGGGGTGCGATGAGCGGTTGACGTAACGTAAAAATGTGAAGTAAAGACGAAAACGTAGCTAGGTAACTTCGGAAGTATGGCTAGTTTGCACTCCGAAACTGTATTCAAATGTGTCTTCGCACAAAAGGGAGGCTTAAAAGAGTCATATAAAGGGCGTGAGGGTGTGTGTGTGTTTGTTTGAGTGTGCACCAAGTATCGTCTGGGTTTTTCACATCATCATTTCATCCATCAATATTACTTACAGTAGTTACAGGATCATTAGCGATCTAGCATTGCATCATTGTTCAGCATTGTACAAACTTTTCAGCACACTTCCAACACACACACAGTAACAATATACAAAACTAAAAACCATGAAAAACAACTGAATCGAAAGGGATGGTCTGTTCAACATTTTTCGCGACATTTTAATTTCTGAAGGGCAAAAAAAAAGGTTCAAGTATCGAAAAATATTAAGCCGCTTTTATTTTTTAACCAACGATTCCGATGCAAACCGAGGTGCATCGATCCTCGCAGGTGCGTACATCAGTAGTGAGCATCAGTGACAAACGCATATCACGATCCCGATAAACGAAAAGCTCTTTCTCAACTCTGTCAATAATGCAGACGGATCCCGCGTTACTCGAGTCTTCAGGCGGGTGCAGCTGTCATCACTTATATAGCGGCCATAAAGTGGGACAGATCCAAAGGAGCGCATCTCCCGGTTTCCCTTCATTATCTTCCGGCATGTCGCGCACATCAAAACACGCGTCGTTACAATAACCGGTGCTGTAAAAAGTTTGCTCACCGTCGCCGAGGGATACTGAGCAAGCAGTGCAAGTCACGATACGTCAGATTGGTGAGTGGTAGTAGTAGTAGTAAATGATCTGTGGACAGTGGTGATCACGGCTGAGTGATCCCGGGTGAGGAGGACGTGAAATAGGCGATAGTGATGGTTGGTGTGGCGTGCAGTAGAGAATTATGATGAACGCGGTGTGGTGATGTGCGCGGTGTGATGATGACAGCGGATTGCTGAAAACTCGCTGAACGCTGAACGCCACTAGGGTATGTGCCTTGCGATGACGTTCATCACTAGTAGTTGCAGATGTTACGCAGTAGAACGGCAACTACACTTAACGATTGTCCTGAATTCACTTGACAAATTGCTCCGATTCCGCCTGTGACGCTAACACAAAAAGCGCAACAATAAATGGCGGGAATTCGCGTGAAACGAACAGAAATAATGACGCGACAACGACCAGGAAAGTGACAACGATCTCAAATGTGCCATGAGCGTGGAAAAAATCGGAAACAGAAAGTGGAACAGGAAAAGTACATTCGTACGTGAGGATGGTTTGATAGACAGTCATGCCAATGTGCCAAACGAAATGGTACACATGGCAGTCAGATTTAAGAAATCCGTCACAAATCAACAACACTTTCAAATGCTACTTGACTTTTCCATAAGTTCGTAGCCTCGATAAGAAAAATACATTTTTACGGTTTGAAATACACTTTATTATTCAGTATTCAGTCTCCCTGAACTGATGTATTGTATTGATTACTCTTGTTCCCTTGATCCCTGAAGTGAGAAACTGGAAGGGCTTCAAAATACGCTTCCACAGCGGTTATGACGTCGTCATTCGTCGTCGTCGTCGTCGTCAAACGTTTTCCACGCATGAATTTTTGTGGGTCTTGAAACAGATGGAAGTTCCAACAGTTCAAACTTTAATTCATGGGCAATGGGATACAGTGCAGTACTAATTGCACGCGAAGAGTCCTTATACACTTACAACATTCGTTCATAAGTTTCCTTCGCTTTCCAAAAATTAAACCATATGAAGAGTGTACCAACAAACCCAACCAAAAAACAAATAGACTCCTAGCGGCGCCCTGTGTAATCGAGGCTCTACGAACTTATTGAACACCCCAGTATAGTTTCAAAACATTTTCTACAGTACAATTACGGAGTCGAAATAAGTTTGAGAGCAGCCGGTATCCTAAACCCGAAACCCGAAAAGAAGGTGCTTCCTTAAACGGTTTGTTGCCATTCCACCGTACCTCCGTCACACCGAAACCGTCTTTCGCTAGTACTGCTAGTAAAAGGGCTGGGTTTTTGTTTTGAGTAAAGTTTGAGCTGGGGTGCCAAACCACATGCCAAACATTTTTAATCCATAAAAAAATCGTAAATTTAATGCCTAGCATTGAATGGAATTGTAATGCTAATGGTCACCAATGTCCCAACTCCCAACCCCACTCAGCATATCACCACTAGATCGGAAGCGGGAAGCTGGTTGAGATGTTGGGGAGGACGGAGGGGGATTGTCGACGGTGTAGGGTGAATGAGGGAATGACGGCACGGGTCATGCACATTCGTCGCTAACGTCGGTTTTCTTCTTTCCAGGTTCTCCAGGTATCGGCGATCCTTTCGGTGTTCCAAGAGTGGAACGGATTAGAGCACCGAGCTAGTACCGGCAAAGCGATGGGGAAGGGCAAGTTCAGCTTTTCCCTTGACGTCTTGTCTTCGGCCGCACCGGTGCACCAAGACTGGACATCAGGACAGCACAACTACTCGGCACCATTGTGTTGATGGTGAGTGATGCAAAATCGCAGCATTCAGCACATTTTTTTAACGACAACATATAGCATTGGGTGAAAACGGAAAAGTCTTCACGTTTTAGAGCCATTAAAATTCTAATAATATGGTGTTGTGAAACTTATAGTACAAGCATTGAAACAATTGGTAGAATACTTTGTTCAAAACAATAATGGTGGCGAATCGAAAAAACTCCTTTCAGACGAGCACTCGTTTGGAAAGCAGTTAAAAGGCACTCAGCATATCACCACTAGATCGGAAGCGGGAAGCTGGTTGAGATGTTGGGGAGGACGGAGGGGGATTGTCGACGGTGTAGGGTGAATGAGGGAATGACGGCACGGGTCATGCACATTCGTCGCTAACGTCGGTTTTCTTCTTTCCAGGTTCTCCAGGTATCGGCGATCCTTTCGGTGTTCCAAGAGTGGAACGGATTAGAGCACCGAGCTAGTACCGGCAAAGCGATGGGGAAGGGCAAGTTCAGCTTTTCCCTTGACGTCTTGTCTTCGGCCGCACCGGTGCACCAAGACTGGACATCAGGACAGCACAACTACTCGGCACCATTGTGTTGATGGTGAGTGATGCAAAATCGCAGCATTCAGCACATTTTTTTAACGACAACATATAGCATTGGGTGAAAACGGAAAAGTCTTCACGTTTTAGAGCCATTAAAATTCTAATAATATGGTGTTGTGAAACTTATAGTACAAGCATTGAAACAATTGGTAGAATACTTTGTTCAAAACAATAATGGTGGCGAATCGAAAAAACTCCTTTCAGACGAGCACTCGTTTGGAAAGCAGTTAAAAGGTTAAACGCCATTCAACGAAGGGTTTGCAAAGTGGTGAACTTCGTTGCATCACAAACTAAATAATAGCTATGATGATCAATTAAATAATAAATATGATATGAAATGTTATAAACATGGGGATGTCAAACTAGCACTAAAACAGCAATGGCTCTACTAAATGTGACAGGACATTGGATCTGGAATTATCCCCAAACTATACATATACATCCCCAAACCACTACACACACCAACGTCACCGAACATGCCCACTCTCGTATCTGTGAATGTGAAATTTGAATCCTTACCGCCCCAAAACATCATTAACTCTGTTGAACGCAGCAAACCTACTCCGTCCGTGCCCGAAGCATCCGACCATCCAAATACACACACACACCTACACACACACACACACACACGCTCGGACACATCGTGTGTTGTGTGTGTGGTCCAATCGAATGGATTGCAAAGCGGTGTACACAAAATTATGCAGAACAAGATTTGACATCCGATAGCTCCGACTCCTGTGTCCGAGACATTTTGCCCGATATTGAGCTGTCATTTTTCTTTCCCCACTCCCCCGAAACCGGCCGGCATGCCTGCCTTGCCGGGGGTTCGTGGTCGGGTTTTTCGATTTGTTGCGTTCGTTGCGTTCGGCGGGTTCGGAGAGCCGCCGTCCCGGGAGAGTATGGTCACTCCTACCGATCACTCCTGACGTGTGGGTCGTCGTTGTGCTGTCGTGTTGCTGCCTATGCCTTTGTTTTCTATTTATGTGTTTTTTTTTCTTCCTTGTTTTTTGTTTTTACCCATGGAAACCGAAGAGAGAGCTAATCGAATAGAAATAAGGGAAAAAAAACGACCCGAAAATAGAACCCCCCCCGGGTGCCCCCCCGCTCCGGTGCGCTCTTAGTGACACGCCTAAATGTATGCCGCACGCATTTGTGGCGTAATCATTTCCAATTTGCGTCGAGGATGCCGTCGAGCGCGCCGGGGGCGGGGGGTGGTGATGGTGATGATGGTGGGGTAGAAGAAAACTTTGCTAATATTTTCGATTGCCCTTAATCGAAGGACGGCGGCGGCGGCAGCGGCGCACCGGATACGTAAAGCATTAAACAACAAATGGCATATTGACACATAGCCACATTTAGGCGTACGGGGCCGACGGGGCCGACGGGGCTTGTTGCGTCACGAGGATAATGGGACCAGGGGTGGGTGGGTGGAGGACTAATGGAAATAGCGGCCGCCGGGGCTAGGGGTGAGCACGGAGCAGCCACAGAACGAAGGAATTAGTGTTCCGAAAACAAAATGCGATGAATGCCGATGATGGCACACGAGGAAATGATAATTTCACTCATCATTCCCAGCGCCATTAGCGCGCCGCCGCCTTAGTTGGCCACCGTCTGTCTTATGATCGTGGCAGTAAAATTCATCTAATAAGCGGTGCCGGGCCGCCCCAGTACGGTTACGATTAGCTGCGATAGACCGGGCCGGGCCGGGCCCCGCACGTTCCGTGCTCGGCTCGACCTATTCCGATTTCCCTCTCATTTCGCCCTGCCGCCGTTAATCTATGATTTTCCATGTGTTCACACGATTAGACAGCACGTGAGTGTCATAAATATGTGCCGGCTGCGCCGTCCAGGGCAACGCGGAGCGGGGGCGCAGGTAGAGGAGGTGAATGGCGGGAGAGGATGAGGCGGGCGAGCGAGTTTGGTGAATGGGAGCCGAAATTCTGAGCACGTCTTTCATTTCGCAGTCCTGAAGCATTCTTCGCTCCACTCGTCGACCAAACGACCCACGCCGACAACCCGACCGACACCACCCCCCCTCCCGTGCCTGCCCGTTATTGTATCACAGTCGGCACCTACAAGAACCCACACACACACACGAAACGCACGTAATGCTGTACTTATGCACATCCAGAGCCCGCAGTAGCAAGCGACGAAGAAGATGTCCTTACCGAAAAGTTATTATCTTTTCCAACCCATGGGCGTGATGGGTGGTTCGAGGGGGAGGGGTCGGGGGTGGTCTTGCGTCGGAGGGTGTGGGAGAGCGAGGCTGTCACCCTTTTGCCGGCTGGGTTTTGTTTGTATTGCGGAGACGACGAGGTTAGTTTTAGTCGGTGTTAGCCCCGGTCAAACAAACGCGCACGGCGTGGCTTCCTTGGCTGCGAGGATCGCGAACGCGAACCTCCCCCGGCTGCCGTGGCGGGGCTGGGGGTTTGGGGGGTTAAAATAATTATAAATGTATGAGTTTAATTTGATAATGAGCCGTCGATAGTTGCGTGTCGAAACGACGCATTAGTGACACGCACAGGGCGTTCACCAGGATCATTATCCACGGGGGGCCAGCCTCCTCCAATTCGCACACAGGCGCTCGATGTGGAGCTCTACACACACACGACACAGGGATACAGGTTTGTTTTGGTCCTTCGTCTTTTGGGTTTCGTATGCGGTCGATCGGACGGTAGATAGGTGACACACATGTGTTGCCCGAGCAATAAATATTCATATCTGGCGATGCTGCTGGCGGACGGCTTACGGAAGCGTAAAACGGAAGGTCTACTCCCGCGGGAAACCGGAACCGAAGAATTAAAGAGAGAGAGAGAAGGAGAGATATTGTCAATGCGTTGATGACGGATTTCAATTTTTTGTTCTGCTCATTGTTCGCATTTCTCTGACCGTTTCGCCCACCATTTGTCGAGTAATAAATTTCAATTTTTACCCACTCTCAGGGCGCGCGCCCGAAGGTCCGCCTAAGCCGGGGCGCCAGGCGCCAGGCGAAAAAAAGGCCCGACCCGAGAAGAAGTAAAAGAACTTCCGCTGTCACAACAGTCAGAGCCATCCCCCTCCCCCCCCCCCCCCCCCCACCCCTCTGCCACGGGGGTTTCGCGAGACTTTCACAGACGCCACAGATGCACAGACCGAAGAACGGACGGACGGACGGACGGACGGACAGGCCCGTGATTATTGTTGGGTTTTATGCTGATCTGCATCCTTGAACGGGTGGTAAGGGAGGATGGGGGGGGGGGATTGGCTCAACGGAAAAGGGTTCAACTTTCCCCAGGGCTAACCCGGTCCGGTCCCGGGGTTCGGCCGGCCGGCTCGGAATCCTTCGACTCGGAAATGACAAATGAGGATGGTTTCGATTGCCGATTGGTGCTTCCGGTATTCTTTTCCGGTTTTTTTTTTTTTATTGTCCCTCGGCGCGAGACCTCGAACTTCCTTCCCAGCGGCTGGGGGGGTGTATTTCCGGGCAAGGAAGGGTGCTCGTGGCCTTCTAGGACGTCGTCGGTCAGGAAGCGAGTTATTGAATTGTGGACTGCACGTGCACAGCTCTACTCGACGGCGGACGACTTGGACGGACTCGGCGGCCAAGCTCGGCAGCCTACCCAGCCCCACCGAAACGGGGATCAAGGGTTCCGGGGTTTTCGGGACCGGGAAAGCCTTAACCTTGTGTGACCAATCGTTTCAGCTATCCTTTAGGGGCCTGGCGCCTTCACTAGTACACCAATTCGTTTGACGAATTTTCATATGTCTGTTTGTCCGTTCACCGGTAACCGTCCAAAAATCAAAACAAATCATAATAATAATATTAATTACTCCAAGTAATATTAATGGAAACAAGCAGCAGGCCTTTCGCGACAGCTTCATCTTATCGGCTTCCGGGTCAGCCTCGATGACCTTGGTGGGAGAAAGATTGTTCCCTGTTTCAAGCGGTTGTGTCCGGACACAGACACGCTGCCCTTTTGCCCGTCAGCTTCTCTGGGTGGCTGTCGAGTTTCCTAAAAAAGTGCTCATGCACGAAAAGGACAGTCATGCCGGTTCATCGCGCTCGTAAATAAAGCGCGTCCCTTAGTGGGCGGTTAAGGTGATGTTTCCCGAGAAACGCACTCGGAAACGCACCCGAGGCCAGGGCGCATACAACGAACAAACTCGGGCGAAAAACGAAAACTCGACGGAAGGCCGATCTAGGAAGGAAAATGGGGAGTTGCATTCGCCGGCGTCGGCGTGCGAAAAGAATGAGCGATTTTTAATTTCATACTGCTCTGAGCCTGTGTGGAGTGGAGTACACAGTACAGTACAGCTTCAACATTGAGTGGTTTCAGATTCGAGCTTTAATACTGAGAGTTTCGTGGGTGGGTTTTGTTCTTCTTAAAGCCGAAGTTATCCGGCGCTTTGCTTGAGTTGCGCTCCACACGACCTGAACATCGAAGGGCTTAAGGCAAATCGATATCACCTGTTTACAGCTGTACCGTTGCTTCGGAGGTCAGTATCATAAAGGGTTAAAGCTGTAGACTGTATCAGTGACAACAAACACACTCATTAAAACACGAATGCTTGTTGAAGCTCTTGGAAAAGTGTTCGCAGTGTTTTGATGCAGTTCATAATAATTAAAAATGACGACTTCGACTTGACGGACATCGAGATTCGAATAGCTTCGAAAAAGTTCGAGGACGGTAATTTGCCAGCAGTTTCGGGCGATGATAAATCCGAAACGCAGCAACAACTGGCGGATCAGTTGAGCGTGACTCAAAATGTCATCTCCATAAGCTTGAAAGCCATGAGAAGATCCACAAGATCGGCAAAGGATTTCCATATCCAACTGTACGAAAGGCAGCAGATCTATGGTTCGAGCGATTCGATTCGAATTGATCTATTTTCAATTATTCCAACCTAGTCAAACGGTAGGTATGCACCGTTACCTAAGGCAGCGCACCCATTTGAAGGAAGTTTTGCGTGAAACACGGCCAGAAATCTGCAGACATATGTATAGTGATTTTTGTTGCATGCTAATGCTGCATCGCCGATTGAAGAAACGGTCGAAACGATCGATTTCATTATTTGGTAGTGAACTACAATACTACTGAAATGCCGGTTCAGGTCTATTGGCCGACGAGACCGCGATGGACGCGATGGTTCGATCGCCTGCATCGTATGCAAACCATTAACACGCCGCTTCGGTGGGAATTCCGCTTTTCAGCCATCTTTAGCGCCTTTTAAAAGCTGAATGGGCCCCGGGGTAAATGGTAGCCCGTCATTGTTATCGTTTACGTCACACAATGCGCAGCCTAATTTCTCGAGCCGCAGCTCGCAGTAATCCACAGAACAGTTCCCCCGGGGTGGGTCCCAGTCCCAACCTACTACTGCTTCGTCCTACGTCCTGATCACACCCAGAATGCGTCGTTGATTTCCACCTTTCCACCTCATTTGTATGTTTTCGGGGCTTGATTGGCAGCCATTCACTGGGGAACCCGTTGGAAATCTTTCGGGCATTCCGCACGGACCACCGCCAGATCCAATCCAGGAGTGCCACGTTTACCGATAAACCGAAACCACATTTTATTCCCGCGGGCTCGACCCCGGGAAACTCGGTTAGACGGTTAGAGATCCCGCTGATTACACGTAATCAGCAGCATCCGCGCGCCATGTCGAAGTATTTGTCCTCAACCCTCCGAAGGATCCCCAGGCTAGAGTCATCCTGCACTTGAAGCACAGAGAACGAGAGTAACGACGGTAACAGTAAAACATTGAAATTAAAAAAAAAAAAGCAAACAGGTACCGGAGAAGAGAAAGCAAAAGAGAAGGAGAGATAGATCGAAGTAGAGAAAGTTAGAAAGAGAAAGAGTGAGTGAGAGAGAGAGAGAGACGGAGAAGGAAAGAAAGACAGAATGGGTATGAGACGACTGCGTGTAAATTGAAATCATCAAAACATCGTTTGCATTTAAATGAGATATTATCGATAATTCTTCCATTACCGCCTCGCACGCGCTGCCGCCTCACGACTGACGCGCTCACCTCGCGCCTCGCACATTTTTTCCTATGAGAAAAAAAAAAACAGAAACGAAAAAATGAAGTCATTTATTTCCAAACACAAATGAGCTCAATTCCGGTGCTCGTTCGCCGATCGAATTACCATCTTTCACTTCGTGTTCACGGTGGGCTATCGGTAGGCTCTGCCGGTCGGTTGTTGTTGTTGTTGGTTCCTTTTTTGCGTCGTCGTGTTCGTCTTCAAACTTTTCTGTTCTCCTGTCCACGCGCTGCCTGGCAAGATGTTGGATGGCGGATCCCTCCAGCGAGCCACGAGCTGTGCATTGGGCAATAGTGTTCGTATTACGGCGTATGCGGCCCAGCCTGGCTGTTGCCGAGGTAATACCACCAAGACCTTTGGAGCAGAGGAGTGTTGCAACTGATCGCTTTCGATCTTCGCTTTGCTGTGGTGAACCGATTGGGAACGGTAGTAGTAGCATCTCTTGGCGTTGCCTGAGGGACCTCCACTCTTCTACGTTAGTGCTATGTAACTGAGCGGGCTGGTCTGAATGTCTGTAGACCTGGAAACGGATCCACTGGCATACGTGGAATCGAAGAAGTCAAGAATTAAGCAAGTGTCACCGTCAAAGTGCGTTGTCGATTCGGAGTCTGCTTCCAGCACTAGGTCAACCTTTCTCCAAGCCTCGGGACGGGACGCACCAAAGGGAATTTCATTGAACGAAATTGGTTCATAATCGGCCTTCGGTTGCGCTTTACTATGTGGCTCCATTACGTTGTTTGCCCAACCAATCACCCAACCCATACCTGCGAGAGTGCCTAGAAACTTGGGGCTAGGGTTGGGGGTGGTTGAAGGGGCTGCGACCCCATATCTGGACTAGATATACTAGGATTTCCCCCGGCCCGTGGCTGGGCTGGTAAATCAAGATTCTCTACTCTGAACGACGATGACGGTAGCTTGCGAGCCCAGAAGTCCACAGTTTGCCAGATCACATATCAAACTCCGACTCCGCCTGGTGAACGGCTTCAACCGGAAGTGACTACACCGTAACGTCGGTTGTTCGCCGTACGCATGAGTCTGTCAATTAAATAAACTTTCTCCCGGGTTGTGATTGCTCATTTCGGGTATTCGGTGACTACGTACAATTTAAAGGTTTGTTCACCTGTTAGAGCAACGCGTAGAGTGTGTGTGTGTGTGGTCCTGCTTGTGCCGTCAGACTTTTTGGGGAGAACTCTCCAGGAAGTCCGCGCGTGTAGTTGGGAGTCTTCTGCGTTCCATAAATGATAAATTAAGGAATGCGGTCGGTTTTGTAAGGGGAAGGTTCGCCCACCCACCCACCCACTGGGTTTGACGGAATGGTGGTGACAGACTTCTATCCTTCCCCCTCGCTCCTACATCCCCATCGCCCCCCCCCCGCAATTCCTGTTTGCTACCTTTTCTCTTGGTGGTTGTTGTCAGGCTGCGGTTCACCACCTCCGGGTTAATGGCGTGGCGCGTTTTCGGCTCGGGGGTCTCAGCATATGTTGCGTGCTTCGTCGCCCGCTCGATAGCTCTCTTTCTGTCTCTTTCTATTTTCACCCTCCCGCCCTCTCAGCCCCTTCACTGTTCACCACTAGCCTTGACACCCACTGCTAATGACATCGATGACTGACACGCGATGGTTTGCCCATTTCGCAAACGAAGTAGAAGCCGAAATTGCTCTGTCGGTTCGGGTGAGAAATTTCATTTATCTTCATAAAACGTCCAGCCAACAGCAGCCGCAGCGGCAGCGGCAGCGGCAGCAGCAGCAGCCGCAGCAGCAAAGGTTCACCTAAAGCTGCGTCTTACCGGTTCATCGCCTCCTGTAGGTGGTCGCCTCCCCAGACTGCTTACCCGAAAACCCGAAAAAGGCGGATAGCGGGCGGGAATTAAGACGGATTTGAGGCGGCTTAATGACTTGTTTCCCGGCCGTTGCGTTCCGGTGCAGTCGATCCAGCTCGGCCAGCGTTGCCTGAAAGCGACAGGCCATCTTCGCCCTTCGTTCGACAGTTGCGTGTCCAAACGGCTGCCGCCGCCGCGGCGTGTGGTCGTGAGCAGAAATCTAAGTGAGTAGGCGGCGGCCTAGGATAATTAGGAGGCACGAAGTACGCGGAAGCGTTAAGCGGATTTAGTGCGAAATAGTGATGAGAGCTGGGCAGCCAGCATCCACCCGGCCCGGCGAACGTCGTGGTTCGAATGGGATTTTGCCTAGCCTAGCGGAAGTTAGCAGCGGAAATGCAGCCGGAGCAGAGGGTGTGTCAAGCAGTTTAACATGCTAGGCGGGAGGCGGGAACGTGTTGAAGACTGACGCACGCGGATGCGACCTAACGACGTTAAGCGAAAGCAGGAAACAAAGGATTTTAACGGGAAGCAGCAAATGGAAAGGGTGCAGGCGTAGGGTAGGGGACAATCAGCTGTAGAATGAGAGCACACATGCATACATACATGCTCACATGATCAGGCTGTTCAATGAGTTTTGCGCTTCGATAGGAAAAATATTATTTGATGGTTTGAAATGAAGCTTTACTATTCAGGATGCTGCTTCCCTGAACATCAACACACTTGTTCCAACGAGATTCCAATTTATGCATTCCATCCCTGAAGTGAGAATCTGGAAGGGTTGCTAAAAAATAGCTGTTATAAGATCTTCATTTGGTGAATAACGCTTTCGACGTATGATTTTTTGTTTGTTTGGAAACAGATGGAAGTCGCTAGGGAATGATTTGACGGTGAATACGGTGGATGCTCCAACAATTTGAACTTTTGATTGGATTTTTGGATGGATTTTTGCCAAAATTGTCAAAATGCTCTTGTGACACAGTATACTGGCCGGAAGAAAAAGGATTTCTATTTGCTTCTGCAATTCGCATTGTAGTCCACAAACGAATTCCCTGCTTTTCATTGCTAAAACCTTTTTGGCCGATTTTTGGACCCGAGCTAGTTCTGGAGCCGAAGAACCAGGTTCAGACACCAATCTTTAGCCTCCTGTGTTGATTCAGGATCATGGTGATAGTCCCAAGTTTCATCCATAGTGATGAGTCGACGCACAAAATCCACACAATAACACAATAAATTAAATTTAGACTAGCGCCTAGTGTTTTTGACCAACAAAACTTATTTAATAATCCAGTACGTACATGCATACATACGCACATTCATACATACCCTCCCCCCCCCGCCCACCCACCCTCCACCACCACCCCCACTCCACGCACACACACACCGCAATCCTCGCTCCACGCTGCTCGTTTAGCATCCCATTTTCGATGTAGTTTTTCTCACGTTGCCCTTGGCAGCGAGCGTTTCGAGAAGCAATAACAAATCCTTATTCCCGGCCCACCAACCGGGATGCAACGCAAACCGCTGGAACGCTGGAAACCGCTTCCGCAGGCAAGCGCAAGCGTTTCCACAAAACCCCAGCCCCCCAGGATGTCGCCGTCCAACGGGGGTTCGGCATCGGCTTCGCAGCACACTACAAAGTGGAAACCGGCGCCAGCGGAAGGAGCAGGGGTTTCGGGTGGTACTTTCTTTCTGCTGGACAGAATCCTTTTTCGGGGGGCTTCGCCTTCACAATACCCCACGCGGTCCGGGCCGGGCCCTTCGTCGGGGGATTCGCTTCGTGGGAAACTTGCGCAACCCTTTCCAGTCTGCGGGGCTGCGGTTTCCCCCCCCCCCCCTGTTTCACGGAAGTTACCTCGCGCGCGCCTGTCAGGCGCTCCCACTGGACGAAGGGCTGATTTCGCGCGGGCGATGAAATGAATAGCCTTGATTAAGGGTAAACGGTTCAGGCGAAGCCGGCGCCGCCCGAGCAAAAAAAAAACGAGAAAAGACTTCCACAAACACGCCCGGTAGCCCGGTAACAGACAGGGGGGCGTTCACGGTGCGGCGTGAAACAACTTAGACAACAACCCGGTTCCCGGCTGCCCCCCGCCCCCCCCGGAAGGTCTTACTGCTCCTTCGGGCTCCTAGGGCAGGCAGGGGCGGCCTATTGGGCCGGTTAAGTGGACCGCCGCCGTTGCATTGCACAGGTTACAGAGGCTTTTTTTCGGTCCAATTCCCCCCGCTCTTTCCTGCTCTATCTGTTTTGCTTTCGCTCTCTGACGAAGGAGTCACGAGGATAATAATGTCATGAGGAACCTGTGTACGTTTGTGTTGTTTGCGTGGGTTTTTTTTTTCTTTCACTTTTTTGTTGCGACAGGAGCCACGATAATTGGAAGGCGCGCAGC
Organism: Anopheles cruzii; assembly: GCF_943734635.1. NCBI lineage: Eukaryota > Metazoa > Arthropoda > Insecta > Diptera > Culicidae > Anopheles > Anopheles cruzii. The sequence continues at coordinate 5,476,175 of NC_069143.1, forward strand.
GTCGCAGGAGATGAGGTACGCAGGAGATGAGTTTCCCCGGGCGTATTCCCCGGGTGGCGGTGGCCAAGGTGGCAAAGAGCAAACTTTTCACCCCGCACGTCCCCTCCCGAACGTCCTTTTGCCACCTCGTTTTTACCACACCTTTCCGGGGCCGAGCCGTAGTCGTAGTAGGCCTGTGGAGAATAATTAAAAAGAAATCCCTGAAAGCCTTCCAGCGAGGACTAAAGACTTTCCGGTGTTTTGTTCCGGGCGCTGCTATCACAATGAATGCCACTGGGTAAGGGGGTGTTGCAGGGGATGTGTCAAGAAAGGAGGCGAAGGATTTCTTTTTATACACGGCACGGCACGGCACGGCACGGCACGGCACCGCAAACCCAACAGGAGAGGACAGCAACCCTAAGAAAACCCGGAGCGAAACGACCATCCGATTTACGGACGCTTATCCCATTAGATTGCCCACCTGAAAGAAGACGAGAAGAATGGATGGAGGTCACGCGGGGAGGGTTGTTGCTGGTTGGAAGGGAAAAAACCCGCGAACCGGTACATAACCGGTGTAAGGAAGACCCTAAAAAAGTGGACCACGGGCGGCGGCGCGGCCTCCTTCGGGGTAGTTCCGGTGCGCACCAAACAATGAATCACACCAAGTGTCAAGATTTAGCGCGTCTACATCTCTCGGCACTGGGCGACGTTCGCTGGGCGGCCGGCTACAGCACAGGGGGGGGAAGCTGTAGCCGCGCGGTCAGAGAAGATAAATAAAATTTAAATTAAAAACAACATATTAATTAAAGAGGCTTCGGTCTAAATCACCGCACCAATCTGTGTGTTCCCGGGGTGGGGTGGGGGGCTTCTAGTGGCCCCAGCCACTTGCCGTCGCCGTCGCCTAGCA
>NC_069143.1:5477560-5497451 GCF_943734635.1 Anopheles cruzii
GGGGGCTTCTAGTGGCCCCAGCCACTTGCCGTCGCCGTCGCCTAGCAGCCTGCGAGTCGGGGTTTTTGGCGGAACTCACAATCGCACGGCGCGATGAGGCACGCTTTGATGCGCAGCGAGCTGTAATGAGTGAGATAAAGCTCCAGGCCGTGTGACTGTGACTGTGTGTGTGATAAAAACTATGTGAGAAGTCGAGACGCTCCTTGAGAGAGGCTCACGCGACTACACTGTGGTCTAGACGAATGGTACCAAATTGTACGGCCCTAGTTGTCAATTTGGTCCTCCTTATTAAGCTTTTTTGGCAACCCCTACCTTGTTTTGACATTAGGCGAATGTTTTTCATGCCGAAAAAAAAACAAATATTAGGTAGTCTAAAAAGAAATCCATTATTTTCAAGGTAGATGTCTTTAGTGATTGATATCTCGTGAAGTATCGATCGTACAGTTTCAAGTTCAGGCTCCTTTTAAAGCTGACACTTCAAAAAATGCTTTCACTGTTTTTTGTTTATTCATTCGTGCGTGAGTTACAGGGTGTAAACAATGGAGGTCACCATAGAGAAAAGTGGGTACATTTTACAGTTTTTATTTGAAATTGGCGAAAATTTAAGCTAGACCTCTAAAATTTTGCATGATGTTTAAGGTCCCAACAGCTAGTAGTGATAAATTTTGGTTTCGTCGACCCGTTTCAGTTATTTTTTATGTTAAAGCCTAGACATACACGTCATCGAAAATGTCGATAAAATCACAGAAATAATCAAAGTTGATCGGCATGTTAGTAGTCAGAGCATCGGTCAGGAGCTAAAGATTAACCATCAAACAGTTTAAAGCCATTTGCGCAAAGCTGGATTCACAAAGAAGCTCGATATTTGGGCGCCACCCTATTTACACCATAAAACATGTTGGCTCGAATTTCCATCTGCACAATTTTGGCCAAACGGAATGAAATCGACCCATCTCTTAACAGGATTGGTATTGGGGGTGTTAAATGGGATACATACGACAATACTGTGTGGAAATGATCGTGGTCTAAACGTGGTGAAGCAGCTTAACCGGTGGCCAAACCAGGAATAACGGCTAGGAAGGTTCTACTGGGTATATGGTGGGACTTGAAAGGAGTTATTTATTATAAGCTGCTGTCGTGTGGCTAAACACTAAATTCAGATCTCTGCTAGCAACAACTGCGCCGTTCAAAGCTAGTAATTGACCAGAAACGGCCAGAATCGGCCAACAGAAGAGGTTTTGTGTTCCACCAGGACAACCAAATGTTACGCACGTCTTTAGTGACTCTCCAGAAAGCCCAGGAGCTTGGTTGGGAAGTTTTAATGCATTCACCGCACAGCCACAGAATCTTGCACTAAGCGATTGACACCTTTTTCGCACAATACAAAATTTTCTGAGTGATGAAAAACTGAGATCAAAAAAGGATTGTGAAAATGGATTGCTCCAGTTTCTCGCCAACAACGACAAAGTCTTGAACGAAAGAGGCATTATAAGCCTATCTTTGATAAGACAAAGAAAAAAAAATCCAACAAAATGGTACATATTTGACGTAAATCGGACCATCGGAAGTATCTTAAATAAAGTTTTGAAGTACACGCAAAAATAATGGATTTCTTTTTAGACTACCTAAGACTTTGCAACTTATCTGCGAAGAGGTTAGACCATGGGTCGACTTTTGTGGCTGAAAATAACGTTTTGTGGACACCATGGCTTTTCTGCTACGTGCTGAAGAAACTGGCTACAGAAGCGCATCAAATGCTTGTCGAAGCTTACGGTGATCATGCTCTTGGGCCAGATGTGGAGTTCTGTTCGCCAGGAAAGCATTTCTCCATCGTGATCGTGATTGGGAAGTGGATTCAGTTTTGAGAATCCTAAAAACGTAAGCAAAATCACGGGTCAGCCCGGGAGAATCATCAACTTCGACTGCAACACCAGATCGCTTCAGCAAAAGGGGAAGCGGCTGTGTACCTGGTGGTAGACCTGGTAGAGCTACAGCAACAATGGCTGGAGTAGAAGCTCTGCAATGGAGACTCCTTTCGACTTCTTCGTGGAATACGACAATTGCCGATCTGCAGCTAGAGGTCCTTGGAGGTGTCACAGTCGGAACATGTCATGCCCGGTGTTTGCAGACGTGGAACGCGATCCTAGCCATCACCACCGACTGTGCAGCAAGAGCTTCTCGTTCCACGGTTTACGTTCCACGCGGTAACCATGCAAGGAGCATGGCCTCGTCCTTGGCCTCGGCTTTCTCGGTCTACTTTTGCGCTGACCCTCGGGAAGGCCTCGGAGCGTGATAAAGGGATAATTTATGACGCGGTGCCCCTCATGTGGGACGCATCCTAGCAGAACCGGTTCCGGTGGCGTTCGAGGTTGAGGCAAAAGGAGCACAGTAACGACACGTCGCGACCTCGGGCGACGGGTGGAGAGTGCAGTGCGAGCGCAACGCCAAAGGGAAACTCCTTCGCAAGGCAAATTACGCAGCGAAAAATCGTGCCCATTTTCCGGCCCACTCCCAGCTACGGTCAGCGCTTCGCCCCCCGCCCGTCCGGCAGTGGTGTGGAGGTGTGTGTGTGTGTTGTACAAACGGTGCGATCTCACGCTACGTACGCCGCCAAAGCGCCAACGGTGCTGACGACAGGCACCCTCATTAATTAGCAGCTTAAGCGGGCACACACTCGACGGTGCCCGGAACATATGCCCGGAATTCCCTCCCCCCGGTTGGGGGTGATTTTTTGTCACACACACACACACACGGGCGCGTGCAAACAGGACACACTTGTTGCCGACCAGCCAAGAGGATTGACTGGGCCGGACCGGACCGGGCCGGGCAGGGATCATTAATAGGCTATTAAACATTCGGTCAAGCGACACCTATGACAGCCCAACCCTCGGAACCGGGCAGTTTGCGGACGTCATGAGCGCGGTTCGTGTAGGGCGTGCGAGCGCACGTCGGCATGATTTGCAATGTTACGGCCGCCGCAATTAAGGTCCACCCACACAACGGGTCCAGAGCGAAGTGTGCAGCAGAGTTGTTTTCTTCTTCCGCTTCAAGCGTCCAGTGTCCTGAGCCTGCGGTCAGAGTGCGGCAACGTACGAGGCTGCTCATAAAATTCGGAGCCTCGATAGCAGAGGGCGCTGCTAGGAGACTAGTTATTTTTGTGAAACTCTTCATATAAACATATGAGAAGTTCCATACTTATATTTAAGTTTATAGTTTGGTTTAAAAGCAAAAGAAAATTATGAACGAATGTTGAAGGTGTATAAAGACTCTTCACCTTTAATTAGGCGGTTACAAGGGGGGTTTCAAAAAACAGACACAACACATGAAATCGTAAAAAAATACCGGATATCGTATTGGAAAGTCATCGAATCACTAAAAGAGATTTAGTATAAGGCCTAGCCATCTCATTGGGCAGTATAAGCAATATTTTGACTGAAGTATTGGGTTTCAGACAGCTGTTTGCATAATGAGTGGCGCATTCGCTGAAAATGGAAGAGAAACGCATTCGAATAAAAGTTTTTCAGCAACGGTTTTTTGAGGTTTTTCGAAAGTATAAAGAGGATTTTGTGCGTCGACTCATCACTATGGATGAGACTTGGGCTCTATCACTATGATCCTGAATCAAAACAAGAGGCCAAGAAGTGGTGTGAACCTGGTTCTTCGACTCCGAAACGAGGTCGTGTTCAAAAGTTGCCCAAAAAGGTGTTGGCATCCGGTTTTTGGGATGCGAATGGAATTTTGGTAGCGGATTACTTGCAAACTGGTATAATAATAAATTTCGATAATTGTTGTAACATTCTTCTTCTTGTTGTTAATGTTAATGTTGTTATGTTGTACAGTACAGTACAGTACGGTACAGTAACAGGCAATGTTAATATTTCTTGTGCTATTCGTAACGGATCGTTTTTTACGGGCGAAACTTTTTTTTACGGGGAATCGAAACCATGCGTGGCCAGCGTTACCGACTGCTCTATCATCGTGGATTTTATAACACTCGAGACCTACTGAAAGTGAAAATTCGTGAAAAAAAGACCCTGAGAAGAAAAACATCCTCTTTCATCACGGGTATGAACCCTGTCACAAGAGCATTTTGGAAATGGCAAAAATACACGAATTAAAGTTCAAATTGTTGGAATATCCATCGTATTCACCAGATTTAGCCCCTCTTCCATCCAGCGACTTCCATCTGTTTCAAGACCCAAATAAATTCATGCGTGAAACGCGTTTTCCATCAAATGATGACGTCATAACAGCTGCGAAAGAGTTTTTTGAATCCCTTCCAGTTTCTCGCTTCAGGGATGGAATTTATAAATTGGAGTCGCCTTGGAACAAGTGTAGTGATGTTCAGGAAGGCCATACTGCATAATAAAGTGTATTTCAAACCATAAAAATGTGTTTTTTCTTATCCGAGGCTCCGAATTTAATGAGCAACCTAGGAACATGTGGGCTGAGAAGTGTTGAGCCTAACCCCGCGGGGGACGCTAGGCTTATTGCATCAGTCAGTTAGTACGTTACCTTCAAACGAAAGCTGCTCACATTTCATGACATACTACTTGTGATAAGTTTTCGAGTCTTAGGCCGTCCAAATGGGGCGGTGTTACACCAGAAAACAAGAAACAAAATCTACAAATCAAATCGTTCGAATGAATGTCTGAAGTGAAGCTTCGTCAGGTAGTTGACAGCTCTGTTCAAAGTGGATGCTGCGTTTGCTCACTGTTGACCAAAAACGAGAACGTCTTGATGATTCTGAGCAGTATTTGGCCCTGTTTCAATGTATCAAACCGAATTTTATTATACTCATCGACTGCCTTTAAACTTAAATGGGGAAATACCATCGACAGTGAATAGTATATAGCATTGGATTGGAAGGTTTGAAAGAAGAATTGCACAAGTCAATCGAAACAATGGCAAAACCGATCGTTGAACTTCGACATGGTCTCACATCAGCCGTATTCGCCAGATTTGACCCCTAGCCACTACTGACAGACCTCAGGAAAATGGATGAAAACCTTAAGAAATTTCACTCGAATGAAACTGAAGCCTATTTTGAGTCAAAAGATGGAAAATGCTATTCAATTGATGAAGAGGCGCTGGATGGCTCTAGATGTGGAGATTACGTTGATGAATAAAACCAATTTTGAACAAAACGAAATACAAACCCGTTTTGCCTGCCTAGGCTCGGGACTTTTTGGCCGATGTGGTGAAACCGCTGTTATCGCTGTCACATCCCGCAGCACAATTATTAGCGTCATCAATTGGTGCGACGGACAGCAAACAGCAATTGAAAGAAAACACAACGCAGAACCACACAACCATGGGTCCTGGGTGTCCATTTTGGAGATTTTCAATATTTGAGAACCACCGCTAAGAAGCAGTAGGCCGGGCCGTTGGTGGGGGTGGGGGGCACGCTCTATTGGCCTTGTTTAACAACGGTGCAAACATGGCCGCCGGTCCCTCATTACCTAAGCAGCACGTTTCCAGTGTCGCTCGGAACGCACCGCATCGTCGTCGTCCGGCGGCGGCGTTCGATCGATTGTTTTTATTTCCATATCATTAATTTAGCCTCCGGCCGGCTAGGAAGCCGTGGGTTTGAGTGCTCACTGCGCTACTACCGCTGCTCCGCCATTCCGTTCTGCCGTTCTTTGCCCTTGGCTCTCTGTCGGTGTTCCGGAAGGAAATTATATTTTCATTTGTCACAGCACGCTGCGCTATAACAATTAGCATGGATGGGTGTAATTTAATGTTTTTACATTTTATGTTTCAACGATTCAATCTGGTTTTGTCGTTTGCTTCTTCGCTTGCGATCGTTTGCCTCGATTTCCTCTTGTTCTTCTTGCTATCGTTTCCTTGCTGGTCCCGCGGGGAAGCATTCTCCAATTCCCCACACGGACGCGTGTCTTGGGCGAAAGTCTTACCGTTTTAGGTTAAATATTTCTTGCTCAAGGTTTTTTTTTTGTCGAAGGTAGCAAAACCGATTTGTGACGTTATCAGGGAAACTATTGAAGCCGTGCGCGTCAGCAGCTTGCCATGTTCAATACTACCTTTGCACGGATGCTTTTGTGTGTGTGTGTGTGCAATTAGATGCCGCCACTTGCATTGTACAAAAATTTAAACGAAAACAAATGCCCGGCAGCAGCAAGCCAACGGCAGAGTATACCCTCCAATCTGTCCACTGCACAGGAACTGACGGAGGGAGTGGTGTAAAAGGCAAAAAGCCGCGGGGGCGGGGTATAAGGAGTAGCTCAGCGTGGGAAATTCGCGGTTTCCGACATGATGCCAGGAATTTAATGTTTTTACATTTTATGTTTCAACGATTCAATCTGGTTTTCTCGTTTGCTTCTTCGCTTGCGATCGTTTGCCTCGGCTTTCTCTTGTTCTTCTTGCTATCGTTTCCTAGCTGGTCCCGCGGGGAACCATTCCCCAATTCCCCACACGGACGCGTGTCTTCCGCGAAAGTCTTGCCGTTTTAGGTTAAATATTTCTTGCTCAACTTTTTTTTTTTGTCGAAGGTAGCAAAACCGATTTGTGACGTTATCAGGGAAACTATTGAAGCCGTGCGCGTCAGCAGCTTGCCATGTTCAATACTACCTTTGCACGGATGCTTTTGTGTGTGTGTGTGTGTGCAATTAGATGCCGCCACTTGCATTGTACAAAAATTTAAACGAAAACAAATGCCCGGCAGCAGCCGGGCAGCCGGTGTCTGCAAGCATGAAGCAAGCCAACGGCAGAGTATAACCTCCAATCTGTCCCCTGCTCAGGAGCTGACGGAGGGAGTGGTGTAAAAGGCAAAAAGCCGCGGGGCCGGGGAATATAAGGAGTAGCTCAGCGTGGGAAATTCGCGGTTTCCGACATGATGCCAGGGCCGGTGGGTGGGTAGCGCAACAATCCTGGAACCCCCCCCCACCCCCACCCTGCTTAAGACCATTCAATGAACAGAGGGAAACAAACAAATAAAAAGTCAAAAAAAATCTCAAAGACCAAGAGGGGCTGCAACAGGGCGAGGGTGGGCGTACGCTGCTGCGTTCATTTCACGAAAGATTGTAGAAATGATGCGCGGCATCCGTCATTCGTTGATTTTTCCAGCGCGCGCGCCCACCGGTTCCCGGTTCCCGGGTCGTTTACCTTAGCCGATCAAGAAGGAATGGAAACAAAATAGAAAAAAAAAATAAATACTGAACAAACCCCCTGCCTGCCGGGGCGGCGGCGGGCCAGTGTGGAGGGGCAAACAAAAATGATGGGTGGGCAGGGGGAATTTAAAAACCTCCGAACCGGTGCCGCAGCCGCGCGCACTGAGCTGTGCTTAATGGGCGCCGCATGGCTGTGATGGGCGGCTTGCATACCTTGCAGGCGAAACCCGCGGAAGAAAATATTTAATTTAATAAAAAAGCCAATTTCCATTCAAAAAAGATTTCTCCACCCCCTCGAATCACCCCCCCCACCCCCCTCCACCCTGCACGCTCTTGAGCTGTTCGTCGGGCTGCTGGCTGGCTGGCTTCGTTTCTTCCTTCTCCCGCTTGCTTGTCAGTTGTTTATTCGGTGGATTCGTTTGTGCCTCACGGTAGGTAGCATTCACGGCTCGTTTCGTTAGAGCGTTTCCGTGGTTAACCTTCGACGCCTACCCCCTCAACCCGCACTACAAGGACCGCTCGTATCCCACCCCATTGGTAGGTACGGAAGGACACACACACACCGTGAGGTCCGTGTAGGTCGACTGGCGAATTAGACATTCCAATCGTAACCAGCGCTATGTGCAGCCAGCAAAGCCAACAAATCCGGCCCGGTTCAATCCGGCCTACCATTCCGATGGCGTGGGCCAATGGCGGGGGGGGTGGTAGCCTGCAGATCGAGCCTACAGGTAGTAGCGTGTTGCGCGTGTTGACAGAGGTTCGGCACGTTAAAAGCATACATGAGTGGGTGTACGTGTGTGTGTGGTTAAGGGGCCGTTTGGTGCCGTTGCCGAGGTCTCGCATTCCTTACCGGTTGAGTTAATTCACACTGTTCGTTACGCCCCGCTCGAAGCCGAAGCCCCCCCACACCAAAAACCCCGGAGCTGGACTGGTTACGGACACACCGAACCCCCCGCTCACTCCTACACCGGCTGAACTATGCTGGGCCTCAGGGTCGTAGCACGTAGCACTCCTCGCCAGTTGTTCGCCACATTCCATAAGCTCTCTGTGGCGTGCGGCAGGCAAATATTCGGCTAACGGATTCATGCGAACGGACCTCTGCCGGTCCATCCACACCCAAGCCAGGAACTCGGACGACGGAACGCCGGTGCACCGGCCGGCAACACCATTGGATACCGCCCACGTTAGAGCTTGGCAGTGACGAGCTTGGCACAACCCTCTAACCGCCCGAAAGACCCGAAGCCGGGCCTGTCATTTAATCTAACCGTCGCAGGGGTTTTCCATTTAACTATGATTAGTTTAAAGTTTGAAGTGGTCCGCACGGACGGAGGGTGTTTTGAAGGGGAGGAGGGGGCAGGTGGTAACGGAACGGAACGGGACGGGACGAGAATGTTTGTTACACTAGTTTTGCAGTGGTTGCAACCGATACGCCGGTGGCCGGTGTCAATGTGAAATCCGGTTCCCACCACCATATGCCGGTGTGTGTGTGTGTGTGTGTGTGTGGGATGACCCGCATGATCCACTCCGTGCGGGCGGAAGTCTGCTATTCGATGCGACGGGGCGGGCGGGCAGATTGATCTACATTCTCAAGGTGGCTGGGTCCGGAACAGGAAGTAGCAGGAACCGCGCACAGTCACGAAGCTATCGCGTGCCATTCGATTCCTGGCTTCCTCGGAGAGCTATGGCAGGACATGCGTGGACCTGCGTTATGTGTTTTTTCGATGATGATTTTCCGATGGCAAACGATTTCCGAAAGAGATGTGGTGGACTCAGCCCCAGCTTTAGGTGAGTGGCACTTTAACCCTACGTCCACACTTGCAGAAAACTGGGCGAGTTTTTTTGCTGTGCTGGCGTCCACACTAGCAGATTCTGGGCGTAAAATCTGTGAGCTCCAGTGAATGAAATGACAGTTCGTTTGTTTATATTTTGAATTGGCAGTTCATCATTTCATTCTGTTGCCAATTTTAGTTTTGCAGCGAAAAAGCTTCTTCGAATAATAAAATGGCTTTTAAAAATAATAAAAACAAATCTAAATCGCGAGGAATGTGTGTAGTTGGCGCGGCTGTGTCTGTTCCATACTCTCAGTGTTCGACTGTTGAGCGTTCTTCCTCAGGAATTTCGTTATGGTTTGCTATTCTTTTCTGCGGATAACATGAACAACGACTTTTTGTTGTTCACCAAATTGTTCTTAACATTATTTTCCGCATTTCGCACATACCTTTCCCGAGGACAATTTGCACTTATTTTTTCCAATTCACAAACTTGCAATCAACCTAAACAACAGCTGACACCAAACTACGTTTACAAATATTAACGAATGATGCTTTCCTTCTCTTTCTATTGCCATCTTTGTCATAATCTGATCCGCTCTCGAAAAACTGTCCATATTTTTGGACAGCCAAAAAATCTGGCCGTACCAACTGTCAAATCGAAAAATATGCCCTCTCAACCCCGAATCGGTACAATAACCGATAAGCAAGAGGAACTCAACTGCAACTCAAAGTAGCTCACGGAAGTCCAGCAAAACTGAGTGATAGATTCTGGGTCTACATACATTTTTTCCCAGATTCTGTAACTGCGGACGTAGGGTAAGAAAGAAGCGTCCTGGTATTGGTGCATCAAGTCCGGCCAAGTGTCACCGGCGGACTTGGTTCAAACCCCAAACCCTCAGCTCAGGAACCCTGCACGGAACATGTAATTCTTTTCGTGCGCGATCTTGGTTGTAAACTCAACCGAACCAACCCGGGGGGGTGGGGTCTCTCTACGTCAGACTTGCGTGACACTTGCAGTGGAAGCTCCAGCTGCCCCTCCAGTTTTTGCATAGGCACACTACCTTCGGGAATGCCGTAACGCCGTAACCGCTTTTGGGTTTGGGCCTCCTCCTCGTGTATGTCATGATTTTGGGAAAATCAAACTTCTACAACTACCCCTGTCCTGTCCCCGTCCCGTCTAGTCCCGCCCAACTCAAATCTCTTCACCAAACAGCTAACGGCCGGCGGCCAGCAGGCAAACCCCGATGCAACGCAAAAGAAAGCACTCTGTCGTGGTCTGCTGGCCGCCCAGCTGGCAGCTGTGGTCCAGGCGCCCAGCGCCCACTGTGAGGTGGGCCTTTTTTTCTCCTCACCTCACCTAGACACGACACCCCACCAACCAAAGCCAAATTTCTACTGGCACAAGCGGCCACTGCCGAAGCCACTGCTTGAACCGGCCTCGAAGGTTCGACGGTGTCAAAGATATCGTAATCAAAAGGTGATTTACTGACTTTGCCGCAATAAATTACGGACTTCGGGTGGCGGCACACACAAGTGAAGTTCGTTTTCTGCTCCGAGACACCAAGGTGTGTGTGTGTGTGTGTGATTTGTTTTTTCGGTGCGTCGGTGGGTGGGCTCTGGGTGGGTCCATCCCCCCACATCCCCCACCCACCCGTTCGGTCGGCCCGGTCGTTAGTGCTCGCTTCTCTCGAGCTCTCGTTGCTCCCGAGACCCGCACCGGGAGTGCGGGAAAATTGGATTAACTGTGTGTGGCGTTTACAAACGAGGACATTAGGATGGCTGAAGGATCGGAGCGCACTGAGCAGGGTGGCGTGGAGGCGGGTGGCAGGCGTGGACCGGGGGTTTCGTGGTGCCAGGTCAAGCTCGAACAAAGCCTCCCGCAAACGCAACGCCAAAGAACCAAGCCGAACCAAAAAAAAAAAACCCGAACAGACCCGGTAAGACCGGGAGTGAATTTGGTTTTACAGCACACATGTGACCTTCGCCCACCCCCCAGGCCTTCTCCACCCCCCCCCAGCCCTTCTTCTTGGAGGAAGGGAGTGTTAGCGGCGTGCGCAAAGAGTGTCGAAATTTCGGAAAGCAATTGGCGTTCAGGTAGGCACCATTCTCGCCATCGCTAACGCCTTCGACTTCAATCAGGCACCTCCGGGCAGTGGGGAGGTGGGACGGAGTGTGACGGTGACTAGGCGTCAATTTGGTCCTTTTAATTTCCCGAAATGGAACGTTTGTTCTAACGTTCCCTCAGCTCCCGTGCTCCCGGGCCTCGCAGCTTGGGAAAGTAGGGAAAGATTTATGGGTTTGGTGCCACCGGTTCAATTCGATGGGACTTTGTGGCAGCCGGGTCGGGTCGAATTGTGTGTGTGTGCGTGTTTGTGTATGTGGCAGGAATAATTTGTTTGCCCTATTGCCCATCATCGCCGGGCTGATTGCCTTGCACAATCAATCCGCTCGCATCGGCACCTAGTGGGGTGCGTGAGGGCTCCCCAGCAAGGCTCCCCATTCGATATGGGCGTTCGCGTTACGTGCTTTGCATTTCTGCTTCTGTGTGTGTCGTTTGTTTTTCTTGCGCTTGTAAATTTTGCAAAACACCAGCCAGCGGCCTGAAAGTGCGCTGCTCCGGGCGCAATGTGCACCACGCGCCCGTCGGAATCGGAAAGGGTTGCAATGTCTAAGCCCTATACTTGCCTTTCTCTCTCTTTCTCTCTCTCTCTCTCTCGTTTACTTTAATCTCTCTCTCTACTCATTATGGAAATAAGCACTACTCTGCAAACGATCGGGAAGGATGTACAGGATGTTTGGTCACTAAGTTTGGCGCTGCAACAATAGAGACACTCTACATATGGTCGTATGTGATGTTTCATTCCAATCTGTCAATTCATTCTTTGTTTCTAGGCCATTTAGTATTGACGTGTCACACGTGTTTAAAGGTTTAAAAGCAAAGGAAATTGGTGAACGAACGTTGAAAGTACAGGGTATCCATACTAACGTTCCTATTTTTCATTTGGCTATTAACAAAAAACGGCTTTTTCGATGCTTGTACATTTATATGAAAGGTTGATTGTTCAATTTTTTTGTAATGAAAAACAATTCTGGTCAATCGTCCACCAAGATTGGTTTGGCAGTAGTTCATTTGGTCGACCTATTTTTGCGTATATTTTCGATTGTATCTGGTCCAATTTCGGCAATAGCAACCTGAATTTGGGTCTTACGGTTGTCAATAATTGCTGGTTTGTTCGCGTAACATAAATATCGATTGTGGCTATCGCTGTATGGCTCGTAGCGAACCGTCCTATTGAAACCAAATGCCTTCCAAGTTCTCAGCTTCAATTTCGCCGAAGAACCAATCAGCCAAAATCCACACCAAACAGTCACTCGTTGTGGGTGCATTGGCTTCTCTTGCACGATATAGGGGTTGGGGTTTTCCGAACCACAATACTGCTTATTAAGATAGCCACCGAGCGTTTAATGGAAATGAGCTTTAATGAAATGTGCTTTTGACGAATGAACTGACGACCTACCCTACTTTGGAAATAAATTTTTCATATTTCCCAATTTGCTGCAACCGAAATTGTATTTGATACGTGAATTTTAAGAATCTACCTACCAAATAAAAGTTGAGGCATCGAAAAATATTCAGCCGTTTTGTTTTTATAACCAAATGAAGAAAAAGAACGTTAGTTTGGACACCCTGTATATAGGGATTATTCGCCTTCAATTAGCACAGTAGAAAGATTGGCTACTGAATTTAAACGTGGTCGTACAAGCTTTGAAGACGAAGCCACGTCAAGCACGTCCAACAACAGCAATAATACCTGAAATCGTACAAAAAAATACAGGATATCGCATGGGAAAATCATTCTATCACTGGAAGAGATCTAGCCTTAGCCTGGGCATCTCATTGGGCAGTAAAACCAATATTTTGACTGTAGTATTGAGTTTCAAAACGCGGTTTGAAAAATGGGTGCCGCACTTGCTAAAAATGGAACAAAAATGCATTCGAATCCAACTTTCTCGGCAACATTTTCAGCTTTTTCGAAAGGATAAAGTGGATTTTGTGTGACGACTCAACACTAAGCTCGTTTGAACAAATGTATCGATGTTCAGGGAGACCGTACTGAATAATAAAATGTATTTCAAACCAAAAAATTGTGTTCTTATTATCGTGGCGCAAAGCTTATCGTACAGCCTGGTAGTAGCTTTAGACCTGTAAATGCAGTAGAAAACCGCACCAAAGGATGTCAAACATTCGGTGACTGGATGGGTCTGTGTGTACCTGCCCTGCTACGGCTCCTCGTTGGCCAACAATGCTAGTAAGAGTAGCAGTGGTTGTATACGTTCAAAGTGATAGCCGCTCAAAGTGGTGCGCTGCGCGGTTGCGGTGACGCTACCGGAGCTGTCGCTGACCCTTTCTTCAACAAAACCCGACTCCAGGAACAGGAGGTCCACGGAGGTCCTATCCACCTTCTTCTAGCTCGTGCGGCCTCGTAGTAATTAGATAAATTACCGCTGACAGACTGCTGCTGCTACTTCGACTGGGGCTCGGGATTTAATTCCTCCGGCTCACAGTGGTGGTGGTGGTGGCATGGTTTGATAGGTGACGGGTATTAGAGAACAGGCTAGAGGTGTTACACACTTCGGAAGTTTCTCATCGTGATACATACAATAAGCCAAGCCTTGGCAAACAATTCGCTTTTTCGGTCGGTTCGGTTCTGCTTTTGGAGAACGTTGATTGGTTGGTGGAGGTGCACCCCGGGAAAGGCGGTCATGGACTTGGATCCGACCTGCTCGGAGTGCAAGCGAGTAAAGCGGTGCAAATAAATCCCTATCAGCGTTAAGCAGGAGACTATGGCGGCCTTACGTCGCATTAGGTCGCCGATATAGGTAAAGTACCTCGTGACAGAACCAGGGTAGGACCAGCGTAGACTTGGGGATGTGACCTCGCTCACGGGTGAATCGCCCACGTCCGTCCATCCGTCACAAACAAACGTCTCGCACGCGCTAGTAAATAAATATAATCTGATTAATGCAATGGAACCATATTCCTCGTGTAATGTGTAATGAAAGCTAATTAGCTATACGAAGAGCCACAACTTCGACAATGCAAAACACATGTGATTTCGTGACTCTCGAAGATCGAGGAAGTAAATGCTCGTAGGACTTCCACAGCCTTCTAAGGTCTTAGTGGTCGCGGTTGTTGGTTTGTGGTAAGCTCGAACTATACCGAGTACGAGGTAGTGAGAACTAAGTCGTAAGGGGTTGAACCGTGTGGAGAGAAAAAAAGTTTGTATGTGTGTGTGTGTGATAGAGAGAGAGAGACATTTCACACCAAAAACCTTCTTAGGCTGTTTTTGTTTGTTCCATTTGTTTGGTGAGACTTGAAAGGAATCGTGTATTATGAGTTGCTTTCGTGTGGCCAAACACAAAATTCAGATCTCTACTGTCAAAAATTGCACCGTTCGAAGCTAGCAATTGACCAGAAGCGACCAGAATCGGCCAACGGAAGAGGTTTTGTGTTCCAACAGGACAACGAAATGTCACGCACGTCTTTAGTGACTCGCCAGAAAGTCCCGGAGCTTGGATGGAAAGTTTTAATGCATCCACCGTATAGTCTGGACCTTCCACTAAGCGATTGATACCCTTTTCGGGCATTAAAAAAATTCCTGCGTGATGAAAAACTGAGATTAAAAAAGGATTGTCAAAATGGATTGCTCGAGTTTTTCGTAAATAACGGCTAAGCCTTCTATAAGCGAGGCATTATGAAGGTATTTTTAAAAAAGGCAACCAATTTTCTAACAAAACGGTGTATATTTGACGCAAATCGGGCTATTGCAAGTATCTTAAATAATAATTTGAAGTTTGATCAGAAATACGAAAAGACTTTTTCGACAATCCAACATAAGGTGTGGTGTAGCTGTGAGCTTCTAAGACCTAATGAAATTACTGATGGACAACGCTATCGACAACAATCAATGCGTTTGAAGCATCCATTGGCAGAAACGACAGGCAAACATCCCCAAGTTTTGCGAGAACGTTTGGGTGTCTCAATGTTTGCTCGTGCGTGTGTGTGTGTGTGTGGGTGGACATCGGAAGCAACATAAATATGCAGCATCGGAGGTTGCATATTTATGCACCTTGTGCGGCCATTAGTTTTTATTTCAGCCTTATTTCCGCTCCCGCCAGTCCCGCCTCGCGACAACTACTCCCATCTCGTAAGATTACTCTGTGGTCTCTCGGAACCCCACGCGGCGCATGTCTCGCTGCTGCAGGTTGATGCAGGACGACTTCCGTCTTTTTTACTTCGTCACCGCTCTTTCGGCATAAAGCTACCGCTGTTCGGTCTCGTAGTACCACTTGACCGTCGCCAACCAACCATGCATGTCTGTGGGCGCCTGCCAGGGACCGCGTCAGGTAAATCGGCAACACATGGCTACACAATTTGGTGTTGCAGAGAAGCAGAAGGAGCCAGGCACCAACCGAAGCATTCATGTTGCGCTACACGAAGCAGTGTGTCTAATAACTTTGGTTTGGTCTAGTTTTTTTGGACCTTTTTTTTGTTTTTTGAGCCAATCGAGAAGTTAGCCTGGGGTACAATACATTCCCCTTACAAGCTGGCAGCATTTTCGCTTTTTGCTGCCGAAGTGGTCGGTGGTCGGTCTGATACCTGAGACCGTGCCTGCGGATGGTTCTACCATGTCGAAGCAGATTTTGGACGCCAGCAAGAAGTGGGAAATTAAGATAGTTGTCCCAAAAGCCGCATAAATTGCTGAACCGAATGTGACAACGACCCCTCTGGTGCGGGGAAATGGGTGGTTGGTTACGATGGTTGCCCTTGAGGGATGCAGGAACCAGAAAGGAAGGTACGACCATCTCCAGAGAGGCACTAGATTTCCACAGTGTTTCAGTAATTTTTTTAAGCCCGGTCCTGGAGAACTACTCTCTGATGGTAGTGGCTTACAAGGTGTGTGATTTTAAATTGTTTCGGCTATTTTCGATGACAAAAACACATAGTTTTCAGGAGTACATACGTATTTTTCTTCGAAGTAATCCCCATTTCATGCTACAAATTTCGCCGATCTCTCACGCAAACTGTGGACTCTTTTTCTATTGAAAGTATTTTTGTTTCTTCGAAAACCATTTCCAACATCTTCATAGTGGATAATCTGACGGGTTCAGGCCTCGACGGGTGCAATCCCAGTGAAGGAATTTTATTGCGTCTTTCACGGTTTTAGCACTGTGCGAAAGTGTATTGTACCAAGCTGTAATATCAATATACTGTGTCTTCGGGCTCATTCCGGTCTATTTTCCATCAATGCCAAATCTATCATTTGTTGACGATAGTGATCTGTGTTCACCGATCTTAGCAGCTCATGGTACAACTCCTGGCCGCACCTCACGTCATCTTTTGGCCGAAACGATTAAACTTTGCAGTGGATGGGACGGATCCATCAGGTGAAAGCCATAATATTTTGCGTGTAGGATTCTCGAAAGAAATCCATTATTCATCGCCAGTGAACAATCGGACACCGACTTTCTTTGGTGCCGATGAAGAAGCATTTCAAGAATGGTTTTGTCAATGCTTCAGTTTCCTTGCGCTCAATTAGTGTGGCACCTATTTTCCGAACTTCTGGATTGTGCTCATGACGTTTAAACGAGTCGTTGGCTGTGAACTGACTGTGTGTCGAACAGAAAACTCCTGTTCAAAACGACCATACGACCATAATTCCTAGTCTACAAACCTTACCACTGTAGCACGTGCTGGCAATTGTCCTTTAGATCTAGTTCAACACTTTTGAGTTGACGAATCCATCTCTCACGTACCATTTTCACTGCTGGAGTTCTGTTTACCTTTCACAAGCAATCGATATGCTTTGACCGCTTTTTTGCTTAAAATTAAAACGCCAAAGAAGCAAGTGCCCTTTATTCGGAACGATACTCGACAGTTTTAATACACTGAACAGCCAGATTACTTTTTGGCAGGTAACATATTTTTGAAGTTTAGTTTCAAATAAAAACAATGACGTTTTTTATCAAACCAGAGGAAGCCATACAACCTTGCCAGCAACATCTCGAACATCAAACCGGACCAAATTCAACGTTCACACTCGGCACTTAAGCCAAACAGCTCGGCCGTTAGGAGCGAACGAAGTGGAATTTCTGGCAAGTTTTTGTGACGTTTAAATTACATAAACACAACACGAACTCCACGTGACGGATGAGTGCTAAAAGGTGGACTGTGGAAGCCCGCAGGAATCAAAGGAAGGGAACTTTTACATTTCCGGCGGACAATGGAAAAATACAACAAACTCAAACGCGTCACTTGGGGATTTTGAAATAAAGTGATGACAGGGAAGACGAATGGGCGAAAACTAAAGCACTCAAACGAGTCAGCTACCAGCTGGTGAAGGACTTCAGCGGTAAAGCGCGATTCATCATTTGAGGGGCAAGAAGCGAACGTTGCGTTACATTCCGTCAGCAGCAAACATCAGACGATTCGATCGATTTACCAAATGGAGTCACCTCCTGAACGCACTTAGTTCAGGTACTTAGTCCGGGGTCGCTTCGAGGAAAACTAGCCCCACCGGAAGGCCTATCACAAGAGTTGAGGATTTATTTTTGAAAGATCTTCTCTTCCGGGTTAGAAGTTAGTGTATGAACATAGAAAAAAAACGACTAAAAATGAAAACTTCAAAGAGGTGTCGGGCAGTATTGAATGTACCAGTCTGTTAAGTTTCCAAATCAACATGAAGATGGCAACACTAGCAAATGAATGTAGGTGAATTTGGTTGCCTGGCAGTTACTCACGAAACTTGCAGCCAGTTTGGACGCGCGCAGTTGTTGTGTAACAATCGTTTGAGAAAGTTGATGTCAGTGTTTTGTGTTTTTGTGTTTTCAAAGCCAATCAACGGCTACGACTGCTTTTTGTTCCCAGATTTGAAAATTTCACTCGGAGGATAGGGATTTTCGTCAAATAAACAAAATATCACCTTCGTGAACAATTATTATTTTGGTCTTGCCGCATCGTCGGCCTAGTTTTCTTTGCCAATGAAGAAGAAACAGATTAGGCCCTTCCGCCGTGGTGTTTGACGCCGGTGCATCAGGAGATGTGATTAAAGATCAATTTACGATTAAAGATCAAAAGTAAGTGCGGTAAGTGAATTGGCGTGATCAAGATCAAACCTCTCCAGATAACCAGACTGCACATGGTACCGCACAAGTAGCAACTCTTATTACTCATTCCGTAGTTGAAGAGGATTGACCTTCGAGGTTTCAAGATTCTCGACCAAGCTTAAAGGCGTTCCACTTTTTGTGTGCGAGAAAGAAACAAAAAGCGGGCAGAATAAAATGAAAATCGTGTCTGTCGTGGAAAGCGTCCTTGTTTTTTCGGTTCCGGTGCTGGGTCGCGGGACCAGAGCGCCTCGCAGTCTCTGGCAGTTTCCTGTAGCCGTCGCAGCTGGCCTGTCCGGCCTGCCTGCCTGCCTGCCTGCCTGCCGTATTTAGGGACCGGCGACCTAGGCGTCGCGCTGTGATTGTTCACACCGAAGATGGTGTGTATTAGCCGCACCCATAAGAGAGCCCGAGGGGACCGAGTCCTTGGCTGTAAGTGGAAATTAGATTTACCTCTCGCCGGCAATCCGACGGACACCCCGCAGCGCTCGTCTTCGCCGCGGGCGGTAGACCCGAAATGGCACCGCTAAGGCAGATAAAGCCGGCGCCCTCGGCGATGGTCGCCGGACGAACGGTTTTAAAGTAGGCATAATGAAGGTGCCAAAAGATGGGCCAATTTCGTGTGGGTGGGCCGGCTGGCTGGCGGGCGGGATGGAGTGGAGTGCAGAGCGTTGTCCAGGGGCAACAGGACAATTTTCGGTTCGTTCATTGTCTCTTCACTCACTCCTCGAGCGTCATGCTGTTGGAGCTGGGAGGCTGGGCCGTAGAGGCTGGGCCGGCAAAGGCGACAAAATTAAGCAAACCCCAGGGAAAAATATCGTTACGGTGGAACGCGCGCATCCGTCCTGCAATCCTCTGGCGTTCCCTCACTCCCACTGCCTGCCTGTACCGGCCTGCTGCCTGCCTGGCTCGTCGTTTGTTTGTGTGGCCTTCGGGTGGCCTGCTTCGGGAAGGCAATCGTTTCAAAAGTTATGCTCGCAAATTGCGCACTTTTGAAGGATTCCCGCACCCGGCGATCCAGCCGCGCCCGGAAGCAAGATTCGGTCGAAGAATCGGAGGCCGTAGCATCACGAACACACACACACACACGAACAAGCGGTGACACCAAGGAACCACTAAACGTGGGGCGTGATTATTCATGCCCAATTGCCGGACCTGGCTCCGGAGCTTCGGCACCGGAGCCGAATCCGTTGGGAATTGAACGGCCCGCGTCTCCACGGCTCCACCTGGAGGGTAGTACTTAGAAGCGGAGTGAAGAAAAAAATGACAAAAGTTAAATCACTCCTTGAGGGGCCCCGGCCGGCGTGCTCTGCGTGTGTTTTCAATTACGTTGGATGGAAACTCGGCCGGGAGTTGGCCAGTTGGTCAGGCAGTAGATTTGCGGAACCGCGCCGACGGTCATGGGGATCCGGGCTTTGATTTGCGAGCTGCTCGGACCAGTTCCAAAAGGCGCATCCATCCAGGCGTTTCCGCCCAGGATAAGAATCAGTCGGAGTCGTCCAACGGTGGCAGTGCTGCCAGCATGCCCGCGCTCAGTCCCGGTATCGAGGTGTTTGGAGCCTGCGGTAGGACCGCGCGCAAGTCCACCCCCTTTCCACACTGTTCAGAACCCGTCCATCCCGTGGGGTGTGTGCGATTTTTTGGTCGGGTAGGGGCTATCAAGAAATCCTAGCTTACAGGAACGGGGTGACTTACAGGAGGTGTGGAGGCAGCAACCGCCGGGCCACCATTAGCTCTATATAATTATTCGCTCTTTCGGGGGAATCGAATTTTAATATGCAAACGAACTCTCGAAGATTATACGCGTACTCTTCAAGCAGCAACCCC
>NC_069143.1:5497951-5513938 GCF_943734635.1 Anopheles cruzii
GAGACTCGGATGAATTTTTCCGTTCGAGAACGCGGATCGGGGGGTAAGTGTCAAATTTTGTTATGTTATGATATTGTCGCGCACCGTCTGGCGCCCCAGGGAGACCCCACACACACACACACACACACACACACACACACACACACACACACACACACACACCCTTCTGCCTACCCGGCGCTTACTACTTTGGTCTATTCCAGTCCGTACTACTGCGTGCCTCGATATTCGCCTTGTCCAGTTCCCGATCTCCCGGCATCGCGGTTCTTCACATTGCACTGGCTTCACAATGCTTTCACTTTACGGACACCATTCCACAGCATCTCCAGTTGGTCCCCACACCCATCAGCCATACTGCGATCAGCCTGGGGCACGCAGCTTGCTTTTAGCGCAGCCCAGCACACATCACCGCCGACATTCTACTCCCTGCTCCCAGCGCACAGTTCTGGATGCACCGTGCACTCGCCCTCGCCGACCACGCAATGCATTACATTTTCCGTCGGGAGGGGAAAAAAACCAACCATGCTTAAGGATCGCGAAACGGGATGGGCTACTACCAAGACCGCGGCGGCGGCCCTTGATCGGCAGCAGCCATTCAAGAGCAACAGACGTTAAAAGATCCGAAACGAACGATACCTGTTCTGGCGTGTGTGCGGGACAGAGAACGAGCGCAGGCGGCGAAACGAAGTGCGCGAACGAACCCAACCGACCGAAATGGCGTCCTGCCATCGTGCCGGGAGGGAAGGCGCGCTACGGTGGTGGCGGTGCATCGGCTCTCGTCGGGCTCCTTCTTCGGGGAGGCAACCTTTTCCGCCCAAGGTCCGCCGCCGCCGCCGCCGGGGCTCGTGCGGCGAAGTTGCGGCAGCTACCGTTTTTCTTCTGCTTCTTCTGCTACGTTCTCGGTGGCACCGAGAGTCCTTCGGGGGCGCTTCGGTTGTTGGAGCGCTCTCGGGTGCCAGCCAGCCAGCTAGCCAGCGCCAGCAACAACAAGGACCAGTCCGGGTGCAGTCGTGCTTCGTGCGTGCCGAGAGATCGGCCCGCCGCCAGGCGTTCGGCTGGACTTTTGCAGCACCGCCGCCGCACGCCGAAGTCCACCAGAACGAGACGGCCACATGATGACGCCGCCACACGAACGGCAGATTCGGGGGCCCACGCGCTTCGGTTGGTGAACGCCTTGGCGCCTTTTTGCTTCTTCCTTTTGTTGGCTTTTGCTTGCTTTGCTTCGTCGGGACCCGGGCGACCGCTCGGAAGGCGTTTCCAATTGTTGTGTCGAGAGTCGAGTTTTTCTTTTTCGCCGTCCCCGACCGAATGACCCGATGACGAATGTGCCGGCCGACGCCCGACGGCCCGACAGAGACGGCACTAGGCGTGAAACGGCGTTTCCTTATACCGACCGCTGGATACTCGTCGTCGCTGGAGCGCGGGATAAGACCAAAGTGCCCCCTGCTAAGGGAGGCTTCGAGGCGAAACCCCGGGAGCGCGTACCTCGGATGGACCTCCTACGCTGACGAGGACGCAAAGGAAAGGTGGCTCGAGCGCTGCACGGCGGCCATGTTGGTTTAGGTCGTCTTCATGGATGTGTGCTGGCGCTGCCTGCGCTGCCGAAACCAACAAAACCCGGTATTCCCCGGGATGCTGGGGCTGCGATATACCGCAGCCTCCAGGAACTCCGGGATATCTGCATCCGGAACATGGTGCCTCAAACCGCCAGAGGGTCTTGCTGCTGCTGTAGTATGCGCGCGTGTGCCCGTGGTAGTGGCCCCGTAAGTTTTGCAAATGGCGGCCAAAGAGTAGTGGCACAAAAACACCAAAATGGTACACCGGCTACGTATACGACAAGCTGTGTTCCACGCGTCCGTTACTTGCTAACTCACACGTAGTAGTAGCGGGTGTTCATTTCTTCTCTCTTTCTCTCTCTTTCTGCATCTCTCTGCATCTCTCTGTGTCTCTTTCTCTCTCTGCATCTTGTTGGGTCGTGCGAATGTGGTTGTGGCACTAAATTTGGGCGCGGCCTTCCGGACGCCATTTTGACGTTGGACCAAAAGGTCCGGACCCGTCGGTCCGGACTGGCGTCTTCAGCCTTATCGAGATGCGAGCCCGCGAGATGCGATTTGGGTGTTGTCTTGCGCGTTTTTCCAAGTGCGCGCCGAATTTTGGAGCACATCCTCGAAAGCTGCGAAAACAGCTGATCCTCCCCCCCGCCCAGGTTCCGGCAGAAGTTTTGTGTACCGGGTCGCGCCCAAGAGAGACTGGCGTTGTAGAGTTGTTTTAGGACCAAAACTTTCACTCCCCAAAATAAGGCAAGGCGGCGATGTGTGCGTGTAGCGTAAAAACTTCCCACCCACAGGAAACTCTCTTTTCTACAAGGGCAGAGTATAAAGTTTCTGCCCTACTGCCACCGGGTCTGGGGACTAGGGGCTGGGGACTGGGGGCTGGCGGGCTGGCGGGCTGGCTGGTTCATAGTCGGCCGGTGTCTGCACCGGTTCGGCTCTGCCACGTGAACCAAATCTTGGACGAGCTTCAAAAATCAATACTTTGGATAATAAAATTAAAACTTTTGTCAATTCATTGTATTATTAATCTATCTGCGTGCTAGTGTGTGTGTGTGTGGACACGAGCACCGCAGCGTTTTCGGTCCGTCGGTCCATTCGCCCCATTGGCGGAAAACTTCGGTTAGCCTACGTCACCCTTCGCTGGCTGAAGGAAACTTTCCTTCCTGCAGGGAACTGCGGAGTGTAACTGCGCGGCGCGGTCATAGTAGGAGTAGGAGTCTACTGTAGTAGAGCGAGTGAGGAAGTTTCAATGACTGCTTAAACTTTTCAGAAGTTCAAGGTTAGGAGCCAACTTTTCTGGAATCAAATCAATCCACGGGACAGGTCGGCCGCCCTCGGATGCTGGCACACAAATACGCTGGCCGAGTTCATTGTGGTTCATGGTGGACAAGTTGTACGCCACGCAGCTACAGCTTCAGAAGTGCGCCACACCTCGACCACGAACAGACAATTATCTTGCTGAACACATAAAATTCGGGCACTTAGATTCGAGCGGCTTACCGGATTACAGGGCCGATTTCCGTTGGGGAATCGGGCACTCTGGTGCCACTGGTTGTCAAACGTCAGATGCTGACGTTTGTAAACAACAGAATCTGACACCACCTGCTCTTAGTATAAACAGCCCGAGCAGCCCGAGTGGACTGCTATTGCGTGGGAGTGCGTGCTAAGCTATTGGAGAACCGCAAAGACCAAGCCCAGGAGACCCGGATGCAAATCGCGAGTCAGCTGTTGCGAGGTTGTTGGAAAGATCCTCTCTATAGCAATCTTCGGATTGCTTTCGAGCATCGAGCGGGCGAGTCACGCAAAGCAGGTTTTCTGGCTTCAATCCAGGGGCAGGGGAGGTGCTGTGTACTCTACCTCGCTCGGGGAGGGTTGTGCGCATGTAGCGAATGTTTGGGAAACTTTAATTAGCACCACCCACCCCCCGCCGCCGGGCGTCGCCGTCAAGACACTAAACGGGTGACCTTGTGAGAAGCGCGCGCGAAGTTGCGAGATCCGCGTGGCAGTTTTCTTGTCTGGCGGGCGGGAGATATTGGCGGGGCGGGGGAGGTGCGTAGTTCGCGCGCGGTTCTTAAACTTTGCCGCCTCGCAAACTTTGTTCGCTCGATCTCTCTGTCTCTCTCTCTCTCTCGGGCGCGCTGTAGGGTTAGGTCTGGAAGGCTGGGGAAGCTCGGCGACGGCCAGTATTCATTCATAATTTGCACCGCACCGCTCCGCTCCTGTCGGGGTGTTCCGCAGCAAGTCTGAGGAGTTTTCATTCGTCGTTTGGTCCGCGCCGGTGTCGCCCGCAAGATAACGCTGGCATACTGACGGTGCCGACCCGACGTGAATCGACCCGAAAAGTGTGCTCCAATTTCAAGTATCATTAACCCCTTAACAACTTGATCAACTTCCAACTTCCGGTTTCCTCTGTCTTGCACTCTATTAATCGTTCTCTCTCTCTCTCTCGCTTTCTCAGTTCATTTCTCTCGTATAGGTTTGGCAGGTTTCAATTAAAAGCCTGTATGAGTTTTCGTCGAAAGGCGAAATTTAAGCCGCGGCAATGCCGGTGCAAATACGTTCGAGCCTAGCCCGTAGTCTGACAGATGGAAGTTCATCCTTTCGTGCTTCCTGCTGGACTGGCTGATGGATGGAGTCTATGACTTGGAGAATCGAATGGCGCATCTGATGATCTCCATCCTCCAGAGTGTATGGGGATCGTCGCTTCCGTACTAGGACAATAACTATAGCTAGGAACATTGCCCGACCCCCGCTGATAGAGCAGTCGGTAGTGCTCTTCGCTGTCACGCAGCTGGCCTGGGTTTCGAATCCCGGGATCGGTTGTCACTCAACCGGCCATGGTTTCGATTTCCGATACTGGCGTGATAGGGGGGTTGGCGCGGGGCTAACAATCCCGCCCGTAAAAATTAAATGTTACAGAGAGCACCAGAGATTAACATTGTCTCTGGTGCAGGCCAAGACTGCTCAGCGGTTGTAGCGCCAAAGAAGAAGAAAGAAGAAGGAACATTGCCCGAAATGACGCTACCGAGCCACAGCATACTTGGCATGGTCGTACATTTGGTACCAGCTTGTTTGCTTAGGGCCGAGAACGGAGTCCTTAGGGAGCAGCTACTGCGCCCACGTTGACGTACTAGAAACATATTGCCTCGCAAGAGGGCTCGTACGCTTGGTAAGACTTGGCTGAGGTAGGCGATCTATCGCGAAGGGTATTCGCGTTCTAAAACAGGGGATAGGTCGACCCAAAAAAAAAGACGCTAGGCCGAGCTGGACCTCACCCCTGGATCTATCCGGAAGGGTATTTATTCTCTAATCTCAGGGCAGCAGCGACCGGGCCGAGTCACCATTGACCATTCCCTACTTCCCCAATCCCAGCAGCCGGGGAGCTTAAAGCCGATCGAGATAACTTTCAGAAAGCGCTAAAATAGTTATTAAGTCATGCTAAGACGTCAACATTTGAATATCACCCCCCCACCCTTTTTTCTACTTCCTTCTCTCTGTCTCTCGCACAGATCTACCTTTACAATACGCGTACGCGCTGAGGTGCGCTGAGTTAATAGGGTGCCGAGAAGGGACGGCGAGGCGCATTGATCCCAGGGCTCTTTCACAAATCTCGGCAAACTCGGCGCTGCGAGAACCATTAGAGCTTGTTTGGCACAAAAAGTAAGCGGCGGCGGCGGCGACGCTTCCTGCTGCACGCCGTTGCATGATTTATGGATGGCCCAGCGGGAAGTGTCTCGGAAGCCGCCGGGCGTGGTTGGCGGTTTTTGCTGAGAGCGCCGCCACAGCGCCACTAAAAAACGGGAAACGGGTTTTTGGAAGGGTTTGGGCGCTATTGAGACTGATACTGAAGCACTACACAAGAGATACACAAAAAAGTCACCCCATCTGGGCCACCGCCGTCGGATGTCGGAGAGACAAAGGATGGAGACGCCTTCCCGGTGAACGGAGGACGGAGTCAACTGCCCAACCCTGCCCGGCCCGGGGGGGGGGGGGGGGGTGGCCGATAGGTGGCGCTGTTTGGCGCGCAACGGAGCCCTACCTTGGCGCAAGTGATAATAATCTCGCTAATTACTTATTAATTAATTGTTTTTGCTCGCTTCATTGTGATGCCACTGACACCCTCACTCCGACTCTCTCTCTCTCTCTCTCTCTCTGTCTTCCTCTCTTTCTCTTTTCAATGCGTATTGCTTTGAGGTGTAAATTAAAATAAATAATACCACCAATCTGGCTCATTGTTGCCGGTGCTGGTGCTGGTTACTTCGGCCGACGGCTTCCAAGGACAATGGCGCGTTGTTGTTTCGGAAGCGGAGGTCCTTAGCTACGGCGGAGCGTGGCGGTGTGCTTTGTGCATCCTGGTTAAGTGCTTGGGCAAAATGGTGCTGACACCTACGCGTTTCCTGTAGTATTGCATGTTGCAAATCGGGAGCAGACGCGGCGCAGACAAAAGGAATACTTCCGATGAGGATCCAGAGTATTAACGAGTAGTGAGTAAATTTTTCATAATTAGCTGTTTTGCCTCAGAAGATGAGTGCATTACTGAGGCACTTTATTGCACATTTGCCTAACAGTTTGATTGAGGTACCAGCCTATCACATATCTGGTGATATGTGAATCCCTTGGGTCGGTTTTATGCATGCATGTTGTCTCTCAATGCCTTAGACCGATGAACCTACGAAGAACTTAAGTGGCTTAATGCTTTCCAAGCACTTTAATGCTTTCTTTCGGATTTTCTCTTTTATTTCTGAGGCTAGCACCTCAGTATGTTAGTGGCATGGCACGTGGGGCACGAATGAAAAAGGGTGCAAGTATGAAACTAAACTTTGTTAATTGATGGCTCTACCTGTCACTTTCAAGGTAGCACCGCCTTGTTTTAACACATCCAACAGAATAGGGTTTTGTTGGAATTGAACGCAGTTGAAGAGCTCCACACACAATCGAGGAGGACTGTACGGGTAGGGAAACTTTTCGTGGCAAAAGATGGCTACACCGAAACGACGTGTCTTTAAAACAACGAGTTTTATTTAATGTAACATGCATCCATAACTATAAGTTAGTAACACAGTTTGAAGGGTACGTGCTTCCTCTTTCAAACGCATTCAGCTTCATGCAAATCGGACGACAGATCAAAAAGTTATGCGCGTTTGTGTGTCAGTCAGATTTACAGCCGTGTTACAGCCGCTTGAATGTCGCTGGAATGTCGTCATAAAATGATCCTTTCATGGTCAATTTGGAAACGTATGGAATGGGAAATAGTCGGGCATGGTGACAGATCGGGCGAATACGGAGGGTGGTCTGGGGCACAAATTGAGTTTTTGTTCAACTACTCCCCAACTACGGACGGTCTTGTGAGGATCTGCTTATCCACCGTGTTGTTGTTCAGGTCGCACTCGTAAAATTCTTAACCATAATCGTTTCAGCACTTCCAAATAGTACTCCCCGTTGACCGTCTCGCCGTCGGGGACGAATTCCTTGTGGAACAATCCCTTCGACTCATAAACCGTGATCAGCATTGTCTAAATTCTTGACTTTTGTTTCGTTTTTGGTTATTTGTTTGTTTTTGACTTCGTTTACTAGGTGTGGGCGTTGAGAAACGAACTTTTTTACCACACAAAAAATGTTTATAAAATTTTTATGCAAATTTCTATGTTATTCGAAGTATGTGTCATCGCTAGCTATACATTTCTCCTATCTCTCTGCTAAATCATGGATTTCCAGAGGAAAGAATTCTTCGACTTTTTAAGTAAACTAATTAGTCATTCCATTTCGCCTTTCTCGTAGAAAAACGAAGGGCTGCTCAGCCAATACGTGTCCCATCGATGAAAAAGAATGATATTCGGAAAGAGCCAAGTCTGGTAAATAACGCGGAGAGAAATAGCAGCTGCCATCCAGGTGATTTGATAGTATCCTGAATTAGTTTTGGTTTTTGGGGCGCCTGGTCCATGAAGCCACTGGCAACCAGGCGCCTCCATTTTTATTGGAAAAAGAGCTTTTTGGGTGTTTTTCGATCAATGCATGGTACAAATTGATCATTTGCTATCAGTAGCGATCGGAATTAACGTTTTCATCAGGTTTTAGGAGCTTGTGAACCACCACACCTTTCTGTCCCATCAGAAAAACCGTTTTTTGAAGTCCTTGGACGCTTCTTTTTTGTAAAGTCAAAATCGCCATTTTGGAATTTTTTAAACCACTTAAAGCACTGCGATCTTCCAAATACAAGTCTCGACAAGCATTTGGTGCGATTCCGAAGTAGTTTTCTTCAACAGGGGCAGAAAAATAATAATCCCCGCAAAACTTCATTTTCAGGCACAAAAGTTGACATAGTTTAACCCTTTCAAAGATGGGTTGCAAACCGAAATATTTTTTTTTCGACCTGAAATCCATTACCTGATGTCAACACAAGGTAATGATGGGAAGTCCCAATCGGCAGGTACAGTCATCTTTTTAAAAGTTCGTTTCTCAACGCACACACCTAGTATAGCAAATAAAAAGTCTTGCTCTTCTCATACACTCCATCACCATCAACTTATTGTAACAAACTGTAGGTCTCGGCGTACATGTTTTCCCAGCTTTAAAACAATATTTAATATTGGCTACGCATACTGTGTCAAGGCACGTCAAAAAACTTCTGACACATAAACGCGAATAACTTGTTACTCTATTATCCGATTTGTATGAAATCGGATGCGTTTGAAAGAGGAAGAACGTACCTTTCAAACTATGTTACTAACCAGATAGATATCGATGCGTATCGGTCTTTAAAATCTCGTTATTCAAAAGACATTTGTTGTACGTTTGAGGATGTTTGAACCTGTCGACCTTGGGGTTAGGAAAGTACGACAGTCTTGCTGCTATCTGCTAGCTTTCGATGAAAACTGCTGCTGAATCGCATCAAATGCTTGTAGGAGCTTACGTTGGCCATGACTGACAACGAGCTTGCAATACCTACCACACCTTTTCGTGAGACAGTGAACTGCAAAAACTATTAGACGAAGAGCTACAGCACCACAAAATGCAGCACTAAATCACGGTTCAGCAGAGCGAGGAATCCTCGATAAGCCATCAAATATCAACATCCAAACGCGTCGCACGTCCAAATCGCTAGGTGGAAGTCGTTCTAAAGATTCTAGATTGTGACCACTGCAGCGTTTACTACATGGTCATAACGAAGCTGCCGTCTCACGATGCTGAAGCGAGGGGACCTTCTTGAGAGTTCGCCCAATGTGCAGTTCAAGGGCAGGTAGTACCTCCAGGTAGCAGCAATTCTTTCAGCCACTTGTCGGTTCTGTCCTTGGGTTGCTCCTGAATACTTCACACGGTGCACCTGAAGACCTGACGAAGGCCATGAGAGAGAGAGCGAGACAGGTATGGTGGTGCAAACACATTTTCCCTATGCGAGGATGGGTAGCTCGGAGCTAGCGAAAAGTCCCTGAGATGCCTTCCCGCGAGATGCGATATCTTCAAGTCTGCACAGAACGACGAGCAGGAGGATGATGGGGAGTGCGGAGTAGGTAAGGAGTGTTGGGTGTGGGAGAGGCTGTTAATTTCTTGAGCGTGTGGCCTCCTCCTCCTCCCAGAGCGACCCGTGGCAGAGCCTGGCGTGGCGCGGTGTTGTGGCAACTCCAATCCACTTCACAGCCTTCCGTTGGCGTGCTGGGGCGCGCGTGGGAAGAAGGTGAAGCCTGCCCTGTCCATTATGCCACCGCCGCCAACATTCCACCCGCGGGAGAGGGGGGGGGGGGAGTGAAGTCCCGTACCCAGCAGTTCCCAACCCAGCAGACCCTTCTCAAGAGTGAATTTTCAGTTTTCAACAACAGAGACCAACAACAAGGACTCGCGCAAGGCGTGGCGCGCGCGCTCCCCAACACAGGCCGACCCAGTTCGTTTGGCTTCTGCCAAATGGATGGTGGTCTTGGTCCTTTTTGGTGCCTCTATCGTTGCCTCTCTCTCTCGAGCTGGCCGGGGACGGGTCAGGCGATACGCCCAGTCAGGCAGAAGATCGTTGAAATGATTTGATTTCATTACAATCGCTCATTGGCCGAACCGAGAGAGAGAGAGAGGGGGGGGGGGGGGCAGGCAGGAGGCCAAGAGTCTGTCAGCTCGACGGCACCCACTGCTGCACCCACCTTCTGGAACCTTCCCCGTCCCGGCGGCTGTCGGCAGAGTGTGTCGAGGTAGAGACCGAAGCCTAACCAGTTCCTTGCGTGTGTGTGTGTTTGCGGTTCCTTGTGCTGGTACGGGTCGCCATTGGTGCACTGACCTCCGGACGAAACCTGAAGAAGAAAACCCCGAACAAACTCGCGGCCAAACCATGCCTCGCTCCCGGTCCGGGTCCGAGGGTCGCCTACAGAACGTGTCTGCGAGCGAAGGAGCAGGCAGGCGGGCACAGGGCGGAGTTCCCTCGCAGGACGCGCGCACATCGTGGCGAAACAAATTAGCCTCAAGTGGGGTTCCTGAAGCCGGTGCCGGTGCTCCACGCGGAAAGTTAAAATAACAACCAACCAACAACCGGAGGAGGAAAGCGAGACAGAGAGAGGGCGGAAGGGGGGGAGGGGGGAGGGCGCGTGCCACAGAAGCAGCAGAAGAAGCAGCGGCGGCGGCCGGAGGAGCCGGAAGGACACTCAAAACACAACATCACTAGGAGTTAATTTCGGTGCCATTCATAGCAAATGAAATCTTGAGTGGTTAATCTCATTATCCGGAATTGTCCGGCACCGGAGGGTTTGGGTGGTGGTCCTGTCGGCGGTGGCGGCGGCGGTGTAGCTCTTGAACCCAAAGCAAACGAAGAAGACGTCGAACAAGCAGCAGAAAGAGATGGCGGTGGGACGCGAGAACTCATTCAGTGACGGCCCGTATTCGTATTTCATGCCCTTTCCCCCGCCCCTCCTCCTCACCATCACGCCACCCGCGCGGTCCCTTCCGAGACCTGACTCTGAGGGCGCGCGCATTTTTATGTTACGTGGCCATGGCCAGTAATCGTCATCGTTCCTGGTCCCTCGTCCCCGACGACGTCCCGTTCGACGTGCTGTTCGCGTGGGAAATATGTGTATTTTGGGGGGGGGGGGGGGGGGGGGTGGTAAGCGGGATGCTGGGTACGTGTCAGCCGTGCTCTCGTTATCGTGCTGTGTAATTGTGGCGCCCTTTCTCTCTCTCTCTCGGGGGTAAGGATTTGTCCGTCTTGCGCTGCGCAACAGCGCGCAACTCCCAACTCCTGCTGCTCCTGGTGGGTGGGTTGGGTTGTTTTTCTCGTGGTCCAGTGCGCGCGTAACCACACACACACACTGCCAGGACGGAATTAGACGGATAGCCCGCCGCGGCAACTTTTGCGACGCCCGACCGAGTCGCGGGCGCGGGCAAAATCTCATTTATTTTTACAATTTCTGCGTTTCCTCGTTTGATTTTTTCATAAGCCCTCCACCCCCACGCCCCCTACCCCGGCGCTGAAACTGCGCTGAAGGGCCCTCGTGGCCCGGTGGTGGACCCGGGGCGGAGGATTTCATCTTGAACATGGCGAAAAAAAAACAGTCAAAAAAACGCAAAAAAAAAGGAAACGAGCAAATGAGCAAACGTCCGCCGTTCGCCGTGCGGTCCACAGGGCAGCCGGGTATTCGAATGAAATTTTCGCTTAAGTGCATTGGTGTTGCAATTCGGTTCCGTTACCACCGGTGCCACCTGGGAGTGTCCTGTTTTGTCGTCGTCGTCGTCGTCGCAGGATTCGTTTCGCAATTTACGATGACCGTCTTTTTTGCGTTACGCGTTTCATTTTCGCCGCCGCCTTTACAACCGTAGGCTCGCGCAGGAGGAGCGACGTGCTGGAGCGGGCGGTACGTTTAAGTGTACGAAACCCCTCGCTCGTTCTCTCTCTCTCTCTCTCTCTCGCTTGCTCACTCTGATTCCGTTTTGGGGCACGAACGAGGGGGATTTAACTTAATTCAACAAGTCAATTTGTGGAGAGACCAAAAACCCATCAAAGGAGCAGCTGCAGCTCGGCCGCTGGCGGGGTGGGGTGGGGGGGTTCTGCAGTGAACCGCGGCCCGCGCACGCTGCGGTTTTTGCTTGCTTGCTTCCTTGCTGCTCACATCTTCGTTATTTCTGCTAAATGCAGTGTAAAGCAACAACTCGGCAAGGACTCGGCGGTTCGGGGACGTCAACGATAAAGTGTCAATTTGGTTAAATGAAGCTGCGTGCGTGTGTGTGTGTGTGTGTGTGCGAGTAGCTAATAGGGGAGTGTTGCTGGGAAGGGAGAGACAAAAAAGAAGAGGGACACACGCCACAGCAGATGCCAGGATGGCTTTTCGACCCACAGCCTTCTCGGCAGGCAGTCGGCAGATTAGGCAGTTTCGGTGCTGATGCGATGGGATAAAGCGATGGCGATTTTCATCAAGGGCTATCAGAAGCTAGGTTTTTGAACCCAAAAGTAAACGTCCATTACACCCACCGGAGTTACTCTTTAATCGATCGAATTTGGTATTTTCCTTGGTTTTTCATTGAACATGAAGGTTTATTAAGAAGATCATCGGATTCGCTGATTTCCATGGCATTTATTAAAGTGCTTCTGCGTATACGATGCTATAAAAATTTCCTCCTGTTTCCCCGAAAAAAACTGTCGATTTTTCAATTCGTGAACAAGCCACCAACAGTTGACCATGGGAGAAGCAATCGTTTTGTACGTTCAATCCGCATACGTGGTCCGATCACAAATTTTTGCGACATATGAATTTCCGAAAATTTGATAAATATTCTTTGCATGGATGGATGTTTTGGAGCACACAAAAATCGACGATGAGCCAAATCTTGTCCAACCAAAATAGCTGTAAAAAATTGACTCAAAAATTTACTGATTGACTGACGTGTGTAGCAACCTAACGCCACAAAAAGATCGAGAATCGGATATACTAGGCTGTGTATAAAGTTTTGCGGGTCGGTACCAGAGAGCGTTGCTACGGTCCTATTTTTTTGCTTTATTGGTACACTCTTCATATAAACGTATGAAAAGTTTCATTTCAATGGGCCACTTATTTTTTTTTTTGACAAGCCATTTAGTATCGACAGTATATTTGTCACGTCACAGTATTTTTTACAGCTGCCATGACGTCATCATTTGATAAAAAACGCTTTCCGCGCACGAATTTTTTAGGTCTGAAAACAGATGGAAGTCGCTAGGGGCCAAATCTAATGAATAGGGTGGATACTCAAACAATTCGAACTTTATTTCGTGGATTTTTGCCATTTTCAAAATGCTCTTGTGACACGGTGCATTGTCCTGATGAAAGAGGTTGTCTTTCTTCTGCAAACCGGGTCTTTTTTCACGAATTTTTGCTTTCAGTTGCTCTAAAATGTTACAAAAATAATCAAAATTTATTGTTTTATCAATTTGCAAGTAATCCGCTAGCAAAATTCCATTCGCATCCCACAAAACTGATGCTAACATCTTTTTAGGCAATTTCTGGACGAAGTCGTTTCGGAACTGAAGAAAAAGGTTCACACCACTCCTTAACCTTTCGTTTTGATTCAGGATCATGGTGATAGACTCAAGTCTCATCCATAATGATGATTCGATGCACAAAATTCACTTTATTCTATCGAAAACGCTTTAAATGTTGTCAAGAAAAATGCATTCGAATGCGTTTGTAGCAAATGCGGCACCCATGTTGCAAACAGCGTTCA
Organism: Anopheles cruzii; assembly: GCF_943734635.1. Lineage (NCBI taxonomy): Eukaryota > Metazoa > Arthropoda > Insecta > Diptera > Culicidae > Anopheles > Anopheles cruzii. The sequence goes on from NC_069143.1 coordinate 5,511,169, forward strand.
GGAACCCAAAACTTCAGTCAAAATATTGGTTATATTGCTCAATGAGTTGGCTAGGTCTTGTACTTAATTTCTATCAGTGATTGGACGACTTTCGAAAACGATATCCTGTATTATTTTACGATTTCCGATGTTGTGTCTGTTTTTTGACGTTTTTGACATGGATCGTCTTGAAGGCTACTACGACCACGTCTAAACTCATAACTGCCCATTTTAACCACCTAATTAAAGGCGAAGAGTCCTTATACACTTTTAACATTCGTTCATAAATCTCCTTTGCGTTTAAACCTTTCAAACATAAAAATTAAATCACTGCACGGTATCTGATTTTTACCATTCTAAAAAATACTGTGAGACGTCGTTACTAAATGGCTTGTCAAAAAAAATATAAGTCGCCGATTGAAATGAAACTTCACATACGTTCATATGAAGAGTGTACCAATATAGCAAAAAAAATTTAGACCCGTAGCAGTGCCCTCTGGTATCGACCCGCAAGACTTTGTACACAGCCTAGTACTTCCACTCTGGCTCTGGCTGGTTGCCGATCAGAGCTCCAACCTTCTTTACCACTCCAATCTATTGGAAGAGCAGAGAATTGTTTTTTTCTACAATTCCGAATGATTTGCTGTCGACTTACGTTCAATATTTTTATTTCGGTTGAGTATTCAAAACTACGAAACAATGTTTTCCATATCGCTCAATCAATCGAGAAACAAATCTAATCGGTTATCCTGATTAGAGCGCGCCCGAATCGATTCCCGAATGCCCTTCTCCCCGTCAGCGTCACCAGCGTGGCAGGGCACGGCACGCACGGTTTAATAAGTTTTTTAGCGTCCTGCCACAGGAGGACCGGCCCCATTCCGGAGCCGCAGCGCAACCTCCTCCGATGGTTGAATTTGTTGTGCACATGTGTGTGGGGCACAACCATGCCGGAGAGGAAAGGAACACGACGAGGAGGAGCAGGAGGCGGCTTCTTGTCCAACGAAACCCGACCACGACGTATAGATCGGGCCGTCGACGGCGGCGACGACAGATTGCAGTGCTGGGAATTGGCGGTAGCCGCTACTGACAAATCCTTACCCCCAACGGGGTGGCCTGGGGGCAACTAGGTGGGGTGGCCTGGGAGCAACAAAGGAAGGAGCGGCGAGGAGAAGGGTCCCTGTGTGTCCCTCTGGCCGGCGGCGGCGGCGGCTGGGCCGGAGTGGCCGGCCCCATCCATCCATCCTTGGGTGTGTTCATCCTCATTACTTTTAATTATTAAATCGTCCGTCCGAATGTGTCGTCCAACCTAGGCGGACTAAAAGGACTGCCCCTTTTGTGTGCCGTCAAAGTCAAAACCAGTAAGCGAACGGGGTGCGAGAGAAAGAGAGCGAGAGAGAGCGAGCGAGAGAGCGAGAGAGCTGAGTCAAAAGTGATACAGAAAGGTTTGCACAGTGAATGAGTGAAGTGCCAGGCGGCCAGCCGGGACTCGGGTGCATAAGGAGTTGTATGGTTCTGTGTGACGCAAAAAGGACATCCATCCATCCTTACACATTAGCGTACGGATACCGCCGCATCAATCAACCCACACTTGCCGCAACTCTTTCGCGGACTGGCTCAAGCTCCCTCCCCTATTCCCTCACTCCATATCCTCGGCGGAGGATGTGCCCTTGTCCGCCCGCCCGGGGACCGAAAGAAGGAAAGCAACATGGTGGATTATTGTTCTCTTTCTTTCGCCTGCCAAAATCTCTGTTGCCTTCGCTGTCTTCCACTTGCCGCATGTGTTTCGTGTCGCGTATCCTTTGAACATATTATTTTTTGCTTACTCCGCTTTTTTGCCGAACCGCCCGAGGACGAGAATTTTGATGTTTTGTTCACCTCTCTACTGCATCCGTTTGCCATCTTCCGATCTCCAATCGCCCGCTCCCGATCTCGCTTTTTCCCCGGATATGCATTTTGTTTTCTTCGGCAGGCCCCCCCCCCGGACAGCATTCGTATTCGTAAGTAAAGCGCACATTAAAAGTCATTGGCCAGCGAGAGAGTTCGGCGAATCCTCCGATCCGATACGCGTGTCGGTGCGGTGTCCGTTGTGTTGATTTTCGTTTATTCCTAAACGAGAACGAGGACGAGTTGAGCACTCGTATGCGGGGGAGGGGAGCACAGCGCTCGTAAGTAGCCCTTATGCCTCATCTTCGTCTAATTGTCGCCGGTTTGCACAAAAAAGGATATTAGAGAGAGAGAGAGAGAGTAACGGGAGTAACCACGTATCAAAGTCGGGTGTTCGTGTCGGGGCTCCGTTTTCAATTAAATTTAAGCTCCCCGGAAGTTCGGTGGAATTCTCGTGCGGCACCTGTTATGGGAGGGGAGGGGGCACCCGGGGGGGGTTGGATGAGGATGAACCAGCAAGCATGTCTAGCATGATTCGGACCGAACCCGGGGCCATCGGTCGTTCGGATCGGAAAGCAGTTTTATGTTTTCTGTCGACGACGCAACTCTTCGGCGACGGCGGGGCCGAAGCCGGAAACGACCGGAAGCGTGGCACACACACACACACACACACACACGGGAGCTGAAAAGTAGCTGACTGTTCGCTTTTGAGGCTTCCCCGGAAAAGGGGGGGGGCGGCTGGGATAGTTTTCGGTGGCTGAAATTACATTAAGTTCAGTCTCACTGTTAAATTTAATGCTAAATTAATCTTTTCACTATTGCCCGTACCCGTGGGTTTGCTTGGTGTGGTGTGCTGCGGGGCTCGGGACGTGCGCGGGGCGGGAGGAAGCTGTAATATGAAGTGAGA
>NC_069143.1:5514363-5523853 GCF_943734635.1 Anopheles cruzii
GTTAAATTTAATGCTAAATTAATCTTTTCACTATTGCCCGTACCCGTCGTGGGTTTGCTTGGTGTGGTGTGCTGCGGGGCTCGGGACGTGCGCGGGGCGGGAGGAAGCTGTAATATGAAGTGAGGTGGTGGTGGTGCGGTTCTTGCAGATATTCTACTGATGGAGACGCGCAAAACGCGCGGTAGATACTAGTTTGGCCGCCATACATGGATTGCTGATTTTCCCATCTATTTTCCCGCACACAGCCACACACACACACACACACGCGCGCGCGGGGCATGCTACGATGAAGTGGTGGCTTGGAGGCTTTCGGGTGTGATGACGAAGTAGACGCCTGGCTTAACATGCAGGATGTGTAGCAGCACCCGATTGGAATGATCGTTAAATCGAGAGCGGCCCGGAGAAGGACCTGGCCTACCTGGCGTCCTGATAGTCTGTTCAGGAGCGTCTCTCGGCCAGACAGCGCAACCTAGGTGTTTGCGTGGCACTCTCCGTAAATCATTCGGATACGCATTAATTTTTATTTAAATATTGTAGTATTTCTGCTTTCTAGTATTGATACCGGAAAGTGGAAAAAAATGGTTTCGTAATTGAACAAATTCAACTACTATTTACTAGGTCTATGCGTTGCAAAACGGACTTTTTAAAAAATGGCTGTACCTGTCGATTGGGACTTCCCAGTTTAGCGGTTCATTCATCATTACCTTGTTTTGACATCCGGTAAATGATTTCCGGTCGAAAAAAAAATTATTTCGGTTTGCAACCCATCATTGAAAGGGTTAAACTATGTCAACTTTTGTGCCTGAAAATGACGTTTTGCGGGGATTATTATTTTTCTGCCCCTGTTGAAGAAAACTGCTTCGGAATCGCATCAAATGCTTGTCGGGACTTGTGTTTGGAAGATCGCAGTGCTTTGAGTGGTTTAAAAAATTTCAAAATGGCGATTTTGACTTAACAAAAAAAAGCGTCGAAGGACTCCAAAAAACGGACTTTCTGATGGGACAGAAAGGTGTGGTGTTTCACAAGCTCCTAAAACCTGATGAAAACGTTAATTCTGATTGCTACTGACAACAAATGATCAATTTGAACCATGCATTGATCGTAAAACGACCAAAATGCAATTCTACTGGGCTTCAATGGAGACGCCTGGTGGCTCGTGGCAACAAGCACCAGGCGCCCCAAAAAACAAAACTGTTTCAGGATACTATCAAATCACTTGGATGGGAGCTGCTGATCCTCCCCGCGTTATTCACCAGACTTGGTTCTTTCCGAATATCATTCATTTTCATCGATGGGACACGCATTGGCTGAGCAGCCCTTCGTTTTTCTACGAGGAAGTCGAAATGGGATGACTAATAAATTTACTTAAAACGTCGAAGTATGCTTTCGTCTGGGAATCCATGATTAAGCAGAGAGATAGGAGAAATGTATAGCTAGCGATGACACATACTTCGAATAAAATAGAAAATCGCATTAAAATTTTATAAACGTTTTTTGTGTGTAAAAAAATCACGATTTTTGATGCATACACTTAGTAAACATGCTACGTGGACGTGGACAGAGCCGCGCCCGTAAAACACAGCGTTACGGCAACCAACAGAGATTAACATATCCTCCGGTCAGCAAGCCAAGACCGCTCGTGGAGGATCAAATTCAGATCGTTTCTAAGGCAGGACCAACGAAAGAACCTGAATGTTTTCCAACACACGTTTCGTGCGAGCGGCAAGTCGTTCTGAACACTTGGCTTGCTTGCGGGACTTGGCTGCTGATGATTCTTCCTGTGATTCTTCGCCGTCGTCTTCCATGGAGAACATTTCATTTCAGTCTCGAGCCCCGGTCGGCCGACTCCACGGGAGCTATTCTTCTCCACCCGCTCGAGAGTCCATTAGGTCGGTAAACTTGAACCAATCGCACACGGGGGTAGCGTATTCCGGGCATGAATCATTCAAGTAGTTCAAGTTCCAAGAGGTCAAATGGACCCCTGATGCCCCCCCGGACCTGCTGATGCTTCATTTCAGACGCACGATCCGTGTCAGAGTCGTGTCGTGGACAGTTCACATCAATCCGCCCCATTTGAGTCCCCGGTCCCGGCACCGGACGTTACTCGGTCCGGGGTGGTGATGAACAGAATATTTGACCATACAGTGACTGACGAAGAATGGGTGAGGGAGGCCCACATTCCACAGCATCTGGTGTCAGCCTTGCTTGAGGTGCATCATGTTGGCAACATGTTTATGCAACATGGGATACTCTTCGCCTTCGGCTTAGGCTGGACCCTTGCTAGAGCTTCTACGACGCCTAGGAGACGACGCCTAGGAGACGACGCCTAAGAAAACAGAAGTCACTTTTTCGTTCCCTTCCCACTGGACACTGAGCAGTGACTTTCCAGCAGCAGCAGCAGCCGCTCTCGACGTCCTTCGCAACTTCGTCGAGGCGTCGATGGCGCGTCTTGGGCGAATCCTTCACGCGCGCTCGCGCCACGCATCGCCCCGCAAACGATTATCACTGTAGTACTGGTGGTGGAATGGTGAAAGCGGGCCTATGCCACCATACCCCGCCCCCTCGCCCCCTCTGGTTGCTTTTTTACCATTCCACCACCCCCTCACAGGGTCAGAGAACGCTGGCAACGCCGCCGGGCGGGCGTGCGAACGGTAACAAGGGAACGGTGTGTACACAAATCATTAATCTTCGTGAGCCGGTGGCCGGTGGAGGGTGTCGCCGGGGGCGGTGCAGACTAAGGGCGGAATGGATGGATGGATGGATGGAAGAAGGGAAGCGAGAGTGGGTGGCAACTTCGCTCTATCAGTGAAGTCATTAAAATTAGATGATTCGATTTGATTGCCTAAAAATGACAAACCGGCGCACAAACCGGTGTCTGCGGCCCCCCCGCTCCGGTGGGTGGCGACTAATAATGTTTCCGCGGACCGGCACACACACACACACACACACACCAGCACGAGCGCGCACATTTAGCATACGCAGCTCATCCTCCAAACGATGATGATGCTGCTGCTGCTGATGATGATGAAGATGTTACAGCGCCGAGCGCAATAGACAGACGGACCGAGAGGGAGAGAGAGAGAGAGAGAGACTGGAAAACATATTTCATTCAGGTGGATGTTTTGCTTTGCCTTCGGGGCCTTCGGGGCAGCGGTGGCGCGTCAAGTAGTAGTAAATGAAGTTACATTTTCATTCATCATTCGCACTTCTTGGGGCGCTCCATTTGTTGCGTAGCGACCGACCGACCGAGGACCGATAGGGGCCCGTGCCGTGCCAAAGGACGTGCGCCGCTCACCGACATGTGCCGAAATGTGCCATTCACTGTGCCGGGGGGGGGGTGGAACGCCTTCACCCGGAGGCTAATGAACGCACAGGACGCGCACGGCGATGATTGATTTGGCCGCGGCCGGAGCTGGTCGTATCCTGGCGTGCCTTCCCATTCAACCGGTTACAAATACACCCCCCCCCCCCCACCCCACCCCCACCCCTACCCCCATCGATTCGACCCTCGCCCGGTGCGACCTGACCACGGCGGCTGTAACCGCGGTTTGGCCGCCGCCGGGCACAAAAGCGCGTTATTTATTCAAAATAGAAACCCCCAACCCCCGAAAAAAAGGGAACGGCAGGGAAGAAAAAGAACACCCCCGCACACACCTCCACAGCATGTGTGACTACTCACGTGGGTGGCCTCGTCCTTTAGCTTGGTGCAACCGGGGGCGCACCAGGGCACCAGCAAGAAATTGATTTGATTTGTTCCGGGAAACCCGCGGGGGTTGCGGGGTGGATAGCCTTCGATCCCTCCATCCCCCAACCCCCCTCCCACGCCACGAGACCTACACCGGGTGGAGATGTGCAAGGCAAGGCAAAAAGGCAGCAGCACTTCCTGTCGCTGCCACAAACACATCAGGTCCCGCTGCAGCCGCCCGGATATGATGGCATGTGTGTGTGTGTGTGTGCGTCGACTGCCCCGATCTTTGGTACGGGGTCGCGGCAAGGGAGGGGGGGGGGGAGAACTGAAGCATAACGAATACCACAAGTGAGAGAGCCGGACGGTGACGGTGGAGCTTTTGCAAATTGCGAAAACTCAACCACAGCCCACCCCCCCACCAACTCCACACCGCCCACCGCCCTCCCACGAATGGGTGTTTGGTTTTGTTTGGGACGAGAGGGAGCGTGGGTGGGTCAAGAAATGCCAACTTCGGCCACTTCGGGTTCGGCCGGGCGGCGACGACACTTTCCGACCCTTCCCGGCGAGGCGAGGGATTTATTGTAACAAATTTTGAATAACGGAAAACCCACCCCCCAGAGGGCGGCATTGGGGGAAGGGGTGCAGTTCCCGCTCAGCATCCAATCACCTTCCTGCCGCCGTCCGCCGTCCGTGATTTAAACAATATTTTCTTTTTCGATCCGGTCTGGAACCGGATGGACGGACGGACGGACGGACGACGACGTTTTCGACATTCAAGAACTTGGAAACCACCCACCCCAACCAATGTCCACGTCCATCCGCTTCCGCTACGGCCCCCCGTAACCGCTCTACCACACGATGTGGCAGTGTGACAGTGAATTTGGGTCTGTTTGGCTTATTGTGTCACTCGTATTGGGTGCGCCACACACACACACACACACACACACATACCCCAAATAGTTTGCAATGTTTTGACTGCTTTTGAGCTATAGGGTGCGGACGGGGGGGGGGGGGGCGGGTGCTCTAGATGGAACTGCCAATCTGACATTCGGCAAATCTCCTTGGCGAGAGTGGAAAGAGACATTTAGAGAGAGAAAGACACAGCGAGTGCCGGGGGAGGGGGGGAGGTTGGAGGGAGCACCTCTTTCCAGTAGTAGTAGTATTAGGTGTAGGACTTAATTCGTGCCGTTGTACAATAGATGGCGTAACTCGCTAATTGTCACTAATGTTTTAATGAAATATGTGTTTGACAGCTATTGTCATTACGCATCTAACGCAGTGTAGATTGGTTGGTCAAAGTGTAAACAACACCTGTTTTGAGCATTGAGCAACATGTCAAGTTTTGTTCCCGATAAAGTGTTTTTGCGGAGAGTACTTTTTCATTACTTCAATATGAAGAAAACTGCTCACCGAATGCCATCATATTTTAATGGTGATGTTTAACACATCGTTCAATAAGTCCCGAGACTAACTATGAAAACAACATTTTATCGGCAAAATTCTTTATTATTCATCAACATAATCTTCTTAAAGTGTAATACAACCATTCCACACTTCTCTATTTTTTCAATTCCATGTTTGTAGCACGATTTGTTTTTTGTCTCAAAATGAGCCTCAGTAGCAGCGATCACCTCCTCATTCGAGCCATATCTTTTTCCCTGGAGCATCTTTTTGAGATCTGCAAAGAGCCAGTAGTCGCTGGGGGCCAGATCCGCCGAGTACGGAGGACGAGGAGCAGTTGGAAGCCTAATTCGTTGAATTTGGTCATCGTTTTGATAGAATTGTACCATGGTGGCTTTTGTTCCAATGTGCGCAAACGCGGCACCCATTTGAAAAAAATCTTTTTCATAGCCAATTTTGGTGCAAAATAGTAAATGCACTACCAGTTGATTGTTCATCTTAGCTATCTCGTGCACTTTCATTTTGCGGTCACCCATCACGATTTTCAATACTTGTTTGGTATTTTCGGGGGTTACTGCCTCATTTTTCCGACCCGAACGTTTCGCATCATTTGTATCAGCACGACCGCATAGAAGTCAGCATACCTCCGAAAAATGGTTGGTTTCGACGGAGTAGAGTCCGGTTTACGTTTTTCAAGCCATTTCTGAGCTTCAACAGTGTTTTTTTCCCATTAGAAAACAATGTTTTATCAACACACGAAACTCGCTTTGGTCCATTTTTTCAGGATTGCAAAAGTAGCGTCACTTTAACCACTATAGCTTTCTTGGTTATGCTTCGAATTACATCAAATTTTGACACACCTCATCTGAAGGTTAGTACTTCCGAACGTCGGTATATAAATGGCATTATTAGCGCCATTTCTACGCTAGTCTCGGGACTTATTGAACGATGTGTTATGGTGAACTTGCTTTTACTGACAGAACGTGTCGGATGCACGGTTTGCACGGTTAAAAAGTGGTGATTTTGGCTTGCAAGACCAAGAGTGACATGAACAGTCAAAAAAGGTTGATGCATGTCAGATGCAAATAGGAACTTGTGCAGAAACGTTAGGAGTTGACCACAAGCCGGTTTTCCATCGTCTGAGTGCCGTGGGAATGATTAGAAAAATGAAGGAAATGGACATTGAAAGAAGGAAAACCGTTTGCGAGTTTGTGCTTGCGCGGCTGAAAAGAAAGGAGTTCTTGTACCAAATCGTTACCGGTGATGAAAAGATGAGTTATTACGAGAATCGCAACCGCAAAAAAGGCATGGGTACAGTCTGGTAAAACAGGTCCATCGCAACCAAAGAGAACAATTCACTGGGCGTAGGTTATACCGTTCATTTGGTGGGAAAGGTGTGGTGCACTAAGAGCTTTCGGAACCTAATGAAATTATGGATCGACAATCCCATCAACAACAATTAATGCATTTGAAGCAAAGCTTTGGCCAAAAAAAATGACCAGAATGGGATAAAAGACATGATAAGCTGATTCTTCAAACTGACAACGCATGACTCCAAATCGCAAAATCGGTCAAAACCTACATGTTCCATTTGGAGTAGTAGTAGTAGTAGTATATTTTGCATGTTTGATATGGTAGTTTACAATAGTGGTTTGCCAAATGGCTCTTAATGGGTACAGATTTTCTTTTCCTCATTGTCATATAAATTTACAACCTAATCTGGTGGTAACGTATTTATCGTTATTCGACCTTTGTCGGTGGCTGGAGACGTAGATGCAGGAAAAATTTGCAAGAAAAAACCTGCGCTGGTTGGTCTTAAAATAACTTAAACATAACTTAATTATTCCTTATCTAAACTTAAGACTATTGGGCCTAGACTATTTAGACTTATATCCTAGCTAATTTACATTTGGTTGAGCAGGTTGGGTAGTTGTGTGTTCTATTTACTGGCCTCTTCTATTGTCTGATGGAAATTTTGTGACAACTTTGCAACGTGTTGGTGGAAAGTGGGGATGTTGCTCATTTTGTGAATTTCTGTTGTTCTGTGCCATGGAGGTAGGTTGAGGATGGTTTTAAGAAATTTGTTCTGGATTGTTTGGAGTTTTTGTAAGTGTGTTTGAGCGCAGCTGGACCAGATGGGGGCTGCGTATGACATGATTGGTCTGATTAGCGATTTGTAGATAAGGATTTGGTTTCTTATTGACAATTTGGATCTTCTGTTGATGAAGCAGTAAGTGCTTCTGAATATTTTTTCACATTTGAGCCCTATATTTTCGATATGCGTTTGGAAGGTTAGACGCTTATCAAGGAGTACTCCTAAATATTTTACTGATTGTTTCCATTGAATTTCGGTGTTGTTAATTATTGGGCAACGGCTTGGGATTCGGCGTTGGCTTGTGCATCTTGTAAAGTAGATGACCTCAGATTTTGTGTTGTTAATTTTAAGTTTCCATGTATTGCAATAGTTGGAGTATTTTTGGAGTGCTCCATTTAGTTTGTTCGTGATACTGTTTGGGGATTTCCCTTCGGCGCTGATGGCATAGTCGTCCGCGTATAGGTACTGTATGCAGTTTTGAGCTCTGGGGATGTCCGAGATGTATATATTAAACAGGATTGGAGATAGGACACTCCGTTGAGGAACTCCTGCAGTTGGTGTGAATACTGTCGATTTTGCATTTCCGATGTGTACGGTGTTTGTTCTATTGGAGAGGAACGATTGTATAGTATTTATGATTTGCTTGGGAAACTTTGTTTGGATTAATTTGTATACTAGACCACTATGCCAGATGGAGTCGAATGCCTTTTCCGTATCCAGCAATACTAGTCCTGTTGATGTCTTATTTTTTCTATTTCCAATTATGTTTCTGGTTAGTCTGTAGATTTGATGAGTGGTCGATAGAGACGGTTGGAAACCGTATTGTGTGTCGGGTATTATGTTATTTTCCTCCACGTGTTGTCTTAGCCTTGTTGCGATAACTTTTTCGAATAGTTTACCAAGGCAACTTAACAAGCTGATTGGCCTGTAACTTTCGGGATTTCTGGTATCTTTGCCGGGTTTGGGAATGGCGATTATTTTTGATTTTTTCCCGACTTCTGGGAAATATCCTATTTTCAGGCATCCATTGAATATGTGCTGCAACAGTACGATTGCTTTTCGTGGCAGGTTCTTAAGCGATCTGTTGTTTATTTCATCCAAACCTACTGACTTTTTGTTTTTGAGGTTTTGAATTATCTTTTGGATTTCACGCGGCGGTCGGTTTGAAGATTTATGTTTGAACTGGTGTTATTGTAGTCATTGACGGTGGATTCTACCCTTTTGTCCATTGGGCTTTTTTGGTGTTGCGTTATTGTATGGGATTTTTCGAAGCAAGTTTTAATGGCTTCGCTTTTTTCTTGGGGGTTTAGCAGGAGTGCGCCATTCACTTTCAAAGGCGGTGTGGATTTGTGGCTTCCTTGGATGATTTTAAGGAATTTCCAGATTTTGTTGCTGTTTGCTGGTTCACGATTAATTGACTGTAGTAATTTGGACCACGAGTTATTTCGTAAGTCGTTTAGTTTGCCACGGATGAGTTGGTTGAGTGTGTTGTATGTGCTTCTTGTTTGGTTGTTTCTTCTATCTCTTTGCCATTTTTTTCTGTACATGTTCTTTAATTTAATCAGGTTGAGTATGTCGTCAGGAATTTTTAGCTTAAAATTTCCGGGGGTGATGAGTGGCACTGATGTATTATGAGCTTCTATTATAATTTTGCTTATCGTCTGTATTTTCTTGTCGATTTGTTCTTCACTGTGTATTTGGTCAGTTTCGGCATTTAGATTGATTTTATTGTTCACAATGCTTCGAAATTTTAGCCAGTTTGCTGCAGAGTAGTCACGTATCTGTTTGGGCGGAAGTACTATGTTGTTTGTTTTTAGGATTTGAAAAGTTACCGGTAGGTGGTCCGATGACAGTTCAGCTTCTGTTGTTGGTGTAGAGATTTTGTGTTGATGATTGGTGAGTATTATGTCTATTGTAGAGGGGTTTTGGTTTGGATTAACTGGATAGAAGGTTGGGGATGTTGGGTGGCAGATCGTGAAGCTTCCTCTTTGCATTGTATCAAAGAGGGCTTTGCCAGCCCAATTTGTAGAACAACAATTCCACATTCTATGGCGTGCATTGAGATCGCCGCATATGAAGTAGTTAGTTTTCCGGTTGGTTAATGTTTTTATATCCTTTATGAAGTCGGTTCTGTTTTTGTTTCCTCCTGGATGGTAGACTGCTATGAAATCGATTGGGCCTGTCGTGGTGTGTATTGTAATGCCAATTGCCTCTAGTGTGGACAATTTGTAGCTTTTCATTGATGAATGTTTTACCCCTTTTTTTAATAACTATTGCTACTCCGCCTTTTTGGTTTTCGGTTCTGT
>NC_069143.1:5524053-5525674 GCF_943734635.1 Anopheles cruzii
TGGGGTCCGGCGGTGATCGAACACGCGGCAGCAACGGACGGCCGAACGACCGGCCGACCGGTCGACCGACCGACCGACGACGTGGTCGACGTGTCCTTTTCCCGAACACGCGGTCCGGTTCCCCCGCTCTCTCTCTCTCTCTTTCGGCAGCCCTGACGGCCCGTCACGCTGGCAGGGCCGTAGACAAAGCCAAACCTCGGCCAAACGCACTGGGATGCAGGGGAAGTGGGGGGGGGCTGCAAACAGGAAGACATCCTGTTTGCTGGACGTTTTGGGAGTGCGACCTCACACACACACACACGCACGCACGCACATACAGACAATATTTTCTTATTCACTTTCCCAGTTCTTGCCTTGCCTTGCCTTGCGGGACCAGGGACACTCTCTCTTGCTGCCTCCCTCTCTTTCTCTCTCTTTATGCCCTATCTCTCGTGCTCACTCGCTCACTCACCGCTCACGCGGGTCGGGACTCGGTCTCTGTGTTTTTGTTCCCTTATGAAGACGTATTGATGGATATTTTCTAGATTACAAACTCATTTAAGGTTTTGCAGGGTGACCACCCTCACCCACCACCGCCGGCATCGCCACCCAGCGACCGCCTCTACTGTCCTTCCTCTAGGCGCTGTGATTTCTGTTAGTGATTTCTCACTCTTCGCTTTCGAGGAATTTTGGGGTTCTCGCGCTACGGGCCCGGGGTGTATTGAAACCCAGGACCAGGACACCCGGAACTGAGGAAGCGGTGGTGGTGCAAATTTACTAACCCCCCCCACCCCACCCGAAACTGGCCTCTGTCCCCCACCCCCCACGGTGGATTAGATGCTGTGTGCGTGGTGGGTTTTGCAGACAGGCAGGCAGGCAGGACACGTGGGTACAGTGCTTCCCTGTGGACCCCACCCCCGCTCAAGGAACGCTCTTTCACCGAGCCCTCCCCAACCCGGTTGACCACAAGAGAAGCGTCCCCCCGCCCTCTCTTTCTCTCTCGTGTTGATCTCGTGTTGAAATCTCGTGATTGGGATTTCGGGGACGAGCCGCATCTCGAGCCCTATACGCAGGACAGGGCTGCTGCTGCTGCTACTTTAAATTAATAATGGCCTCCTGTGGGACTGGTGGGTGGGACCGGTGCAGGTGCCGGGGGGTGCAGGGGTCGTTGTCAAAGTGCCTCGCGACGCCAGCAGCCTCTCCGGTTCCAGTTGTTTGCGTTTTGATTGATTGGCCATTCATTGGCCGTACCTGGGTACCGTGTGGGGGTCCCCAATCCTGCCCGGTCAATCTCCAGGATATTGGTTGCTCATCTCTCCACCGATCACCGAGTGGTTTTAATTTGCCCCTTATCGGTTGCCCGGCCGGTCGGTCCTGGTCCCTCCCGTAGTAAGTAAACCATTAACGAATCCCAAACCCGAAACCGGGCCGCCGGGCACCTAAGGATAATTCATTGGCTTCCCCGGGCCCAAAAACGGGCATCGTCCTGGCGAGGGTGGGGCGACACAGTTGGCCACACTGATAGACCCCGTACCCCACCGCCTCGTCGGGGATTTCGTTTAATTTGTCGATTTGCTGACGTTTGATTGGTGACGGTTTGTGAGGTGGGTCTACTGGGCCGTGGGCCGTGGTTTCGTTGGTT
>NC_069143.1:5525774-5557636 GCF_943734635.1 Anopheles cruzii
AGAAATGCTGCAAGACGATGCGAAAAAAGGACACACCCACTCCACACCCAACAGCCGGAGATGGCGGTGATGACACCGAGGTAAGAGGGCCTCGCCCAGATTCCTGTCGGATGGATTCTTCCGACAGTACACGATCCTCTGACCTGGTACCTGGTGACCTGGGGCCGCAGAGTTTCTTTCACGATCGGTCTCTTTAATGATCGATATCTCGTCATGTATCGATCGTACAGTTTCAAGTTTAGGCTCGTTTTAAAGCTGGTACGTTACACTTAAAAACATGCTCTCATTGTTTTTTTTTTGTTTCATTCGTTTGTGAGTTACAGGGTGTAAACAATGGAAGTCACCAACGAGAAAGTTCGCTACATTTTACAGTTTTTATTTCAAAATGGCGAAAATTCAAGCTAGGCCGCTGAAGATTTGCATAGTGTTTATGGTTGCCAATACTCTAACAGCTAGTAGTGATAAATTTTGGGTTCGTTGACCCGTTTCAGTTATTTTTTATGTTAAAGCCTAGACATACACGTCATCGAAAATGTCGATAAAATCACAGAAACAATCAAAGTTGATCGGCATGTTAATAATCAGAGCTTCGGCCATGAGCTTAAGATTGAGCATCAAATAGTTTTAAGCCATTTGCGCAAAGCTGATTTCACAAAGAAGCTCGATGTTTGGGGTCCACCCTATTTACACCATAAAACATGACGGCTCGAATTTCCATCTGCGCAATTTTGGCCAAACGGAATGAAATCGACCCATCTCTTAACAGGATTGGTATTGGGGTTGTTAAATGGGACACATACGACAATACTGTGTGGAAATGATCGTGGTCTAAACGTGGTGCAGCAGCTTAACCGGTGGTCAAACCAGGACTTACGGCCAGTTAGGTTCTACTGGGTATTTGGGTGGGACTTGAAAGGAATCGTTTATTATGAGTGTAGCCAAACACTAAAATAAGATCTCTACTGTAAATTAATGCACCATTCGAAGCTGACCAATTGACCAGAAACGACCAGAATCGGCCAACGGAAGAGGTGTTGTGTTCCACCAGGACAACGAAATGTTACGCACGTCTTTAGTGACTCGCCAGAAAGTCCGGGAGCTTGGTTGGGAAGTATCAATGCATCCACCGTATAGTCCGGACCTTGCACCAAGCGATTGACACCTTTTTCACGCGTTACAAAATTTCCTCAGTGGTAAGTAATTGGGATCAAGAGATAGATAGCTACAGTTTTTCGTCAATAAGGACTGAGGATAAGGAAAAACTGAGATCAAAAAGAATTGTGAAAATGGATTGCTAGAGTTTCTCGCCAATAACGACTAAAGGCTTCTACAAGAAAAGCATTATGAAGGTATTTTTAAGCAACCAATTTTCCAACAAAGTGGTGCATATTTGACGCAAATCAGACTATTAAAAATCAGCACAACACATCGTTCAATAAGTCCCGAGACTAACTATGAAAACAACATTTTATCGGCAAAATTCTTTCTTATTCATCAACATAATCTCCTGCAAGTGTAATACAATCATTCCACGCTTCTCTAACTTCGCAATGCCATGTTTGTGGAACGATTTGTTTTTTGACTCAAAATGAGCTTCAGTTCAGCAGCGATCACCTTCTCATTCGACCCATATCTTTTTCCCTGGAGCATCTTTTTGAGATCCGCAAAGAGCCAGTAGTCGCTGGGGGCCAGATCCGACGAGTACGGAGGATGAGGAAGCAGTTGAAAGCCTAATTCGTTTAATTTGGTCATCGTTTTGATTGAATTGTGCCATGGTGGTTTTTGTTCCATTGTGCGCAAATGCGGCACCCATTTGAACAAAACCTTTTTCATAGTCAATTTTGGTGCAAAATAGTAAATGCACTAGCAGTTGATATGTTCACCATCTCAGCTATCTCGTGCACTTTCATTTTGCGGTTACCCATCACGATTTTCAATACTTGCTTGGTGTTTTCGGGAGTTACTGCCTCATTTGGCCGACCTGAACGTTCCGCATCATTTGTATCAGCACGACCGCGTTTAAAGTCAGCAAACCTTCGAAAAATTGTTGGTTTTGACGGAGTAGAGTCCGGATGACGTTTTTCAAGCCATTGCTGAACTTGAACAGTGTATTTTTTTCATTAGAAAACAATGTTTTATCAACACACGAAAAACGTTTTGGTCCATTTTTTCAGGATTGCAAAAGTAGCGTCACTTTAACCACTATAGCTTTCTTGGTTCTTCTTCTTCTTCTTATTTGGCTCTACAACCGCTGCGCGGTCTTGGCCTGCACCAGAGACAATGTTAATCTCTGGTGCTCTCTCTAACATTTCATTTTTACGGGCGGGATTGTTAGCCCCGCGCCAACCCCCCTATCACGCCGGTATCGGGAATCGAAACCATGGCCGGTTGAGTGACAACCGATCCCGGGATTCGAAACCCAGGCCAGCTGCGTGACAGCGAAGAGCACTACCGACTGCTCTATCAGCGGGGGCCAAAGCTTCAGCGGGAGCCAGCTTTCTTGGTTATGCTTCGAATTACCGTAGATTACGGGTATTAAGACCCTACATCTATTAAGCCCCCCCTCATTTTTAGATCCTAAACCTAAAACCTAAATTACTTTATTTTTATTTTTTAACAACTTTATTTATAACTCATTCGTCATAGAAGTTACGAAATCTTCAGTCTCAAGGATATCTTCTGTTTCCAAACATTGATTAACCAGTTTTCTAGCTAACTCATCCATGTCATCATCATCTGTGTCTGAGGAATCGCTTTGGGCAAAAAAAAGCATCATCTTCAGAGCCATCTAATGTATTACTAATACTTGCTTTTTTAAATGATTTGATAATAACATCTTTCTTGATGGCATCCCATGAAGTTTTCACCCACTGGCAGACTTGTGAGATTGTTGGGCTCTTCAACAGGCCTGATGGAGTTAAGTTTCTATCAGATTCACTCATTCATTTGGTCCACTCCTCCTTCATATTTGCCTTAAAACGTTGATTAATACTGATATCAAGATGTTGCAATTGTCTTGTGAGACCACCTGGAATGACTGCTAACTGGGTTCTCAGTTCTTTAGCCTTTTGCTTTACTTTTTCCGTCAAATGCCCTCTAAACTGATTAAAAACCAAATAAGAATTCTTCTTCAACAGGACGCCAGGTCGCCTAGACTATTGCCTATCTGTGACAATTCAAAGCTAAACTGTTGACGGGTATTGATGACAAATTTGTGGAAAGATAACACTTTTTCTTCATAGAAATTAGATCGAGTGCTTGAGTCAGGTTGCTCTTGATACCGCTACATGCATTAACCGGTTACTCCAGCAAGCCGAATCGCTGGCTACACCTATTAAGACACCCTTGGATTTTAGACTGAATTTTTTTGTGAAAAAGGTGGGTCTTAATTCCCGTAATCTACGGTACATCAAATTTTGACACACCTCATCTGAAGGTTGCTACTTCCGATCCTTGGTATATAAATGGCATTATTAGCGCCATTTCTACGCTAGTCTCGAGACTTTTTGAACGATGTGTTAAGGGGCTGCCTAGACGATATGAGGTGCAACGGGCAGCTTTCTGCTGAGCAAGGCGTACAGCACGAAGTACAATTGTGGACCTCTCAAATGCGTGCGAAATTCGGCAAAACAAAAAATAAAGCACTGAGAAAATTGACAAAGCACCCTGGCGTGGCGTGAGTGATCCTCGAAAGCCCCGCTTTCACACACACACACCCCACTATCGAACCGCCAGAAACGAGCGGCGAACCAAGAGCTCTGGGCCACTAATGATGCTGGCCCCTGGAAGTTGGCCCGAATTTCCAAACGCCACCAACGAATAATGCAAACACAACTAGCACAATGCGGGGAACCAAATTTGGAAAAACAACAAACAAATGAAAAAACAACGACACCCCGCGGCCACCCGCAGGCTCCCGGGGGCGGGGAGTGCGGGGCGGGGCGCACCAGCGAAGAAAACGCGTAAATAACGCGCCCCCCAGGCACCCCGCGGCCGGCCAACGCCTTGGGCGCCGGGCGAAGGCGTTTTTAATAATGTCAGTTAATCAGATTAGGAATCCTCGGGATGTCCTTTGTTGTGCGCCGGTCATCCTCCCCCCGCTCGCCGCCCGAGCATCCCGGCAGAACATCGTAGGACAGGACATCGTATTTTAAGTGTAATTTAAGTACTTCCAGCCGGGAGCAGCAGCAGCAGGGCGCTAGAGAATGTCCCGCGTGCCGCGTGCGGGAAACGCCACATTTTTCACCTGATGTCTTCCGGTTCCCGTGGGGGGGGGGGGGGGGGGGGTGGGGGGGTGGGTGGTTCACGGGACGATGCGCGCATTTGCGTCTCTTCCCAGGCTGTCGCCCAGGCCCAGGCTGTGCACATGTTGGCGTCTGTGGTGCTATGTTTTCCCTCTTTTGTCCTTGTGTTGTTTTGCAAAGCGGATGTCCTTCTTCTATTACTTATTCATTTACTTTCACTGTTCACCGCTGCTCTCCATTCTTCATTCTTCTGTGCCGGTTTGCTTCTTCTTCTTCTTCTTAGTTTTGCTTCTTCGTGCCCCCGTACCACCAGTGGAAAGATGCTGAGCAATGACGCGCACAGGACACCCGGTGGGTGTGTGAGGAAAACATTTCTTGTTGGTTTTATCTATGCAACAGTGCTGCGGCCTCTCCCTGCTTCCTCCTGCCTCCGCTATGTTTGAAGAGGGAACGGGAAGAGTAGGGGGGCGTAGGCAGGATAGGTCATCGGATTATGAAGGAAAGAGGCTTACGGTCCCACCCTGCGGGGTCCTCCGTGTCGGCGGCGGAGCCTGCAGGAATTGGAATTGGGCCCCGGACCGGCCACCGATCCGGTCACTCTTAAGTGCGCCCTGTGCGTGTCCTGTGCGTGTGTTACTTCCGCGAGCTGCCTTCGCCAAGGTCGCCGAGGCTCGCCACGCACGGAACGGCACAGCCGGTTCCGCAATATGCTGCTCCTGCGGCGTCCCCTCTGGCGTACCGCCAGCAGAGACCATTTGGTGTCGCACTGGGAGGTTGGAGGGGGGGGGTCGAGTACAAAAACATGAATAACCACGACCCTCTGCCCGCGCTGCTGATGACGCGTTTCATATGATAATGAGGCCCGGATTCTGGATGGATGGGGCGCGCGCAGTTGGCTCCTTGTTGGAGGGGCGGGGTGGGGACTACCTAACAGTTGAAGGAAGCGTAAGGCGCTGGAGCCTTCGTGGAGCTACCGTGACCGGGGCGTGGCGCAGCGAATTATCTTCTGCGAAGGTCTTCGACCGAGGACCGCCGACTATAAATAGGTAAAAAGCCGATCTATAATTAACCGCAAGGCACATACCGGCGGGGGGGCGGGGGGGGGGGGTGGCAGCCTACCAACCCCGAGCCATTTGGACACCGGTTTCCCGCACCCCACCAGCCGACCAAATCGTGGGCCAAATCATCTCCAGCTCCTGAGCTTCGGTAGCGGGTTGCCCACACCCCCCCCGGTCCGGGTTTCGTGAGGCAAATAAATCATGGTCCACAAGTCTGCCCACCCACCTCCTACTCTTCCTCCTCATTCCCCCTCCCCCCCTCCCTCCCGCAAGAGGTGCTAACCCTTTTCCGCCACGGGCCCCGATTTCTTGGAAGATTTCTCCGGACTTGGAGCCCACCTTGAAGCCAGGGACAGGGACATAAATTATAGACGACTTTAATTTGACAGCTTCAGGCTGGCAGGCAGCATCAGCAGGTGATGGCGGAATGCGGTGGGGGCCCCCATTCTGCAGCCACAGGGACCGCATCAACACCGAAATCCCATGGTCAACCGGAAACACAAACGCCGCGTGTGCGCCGCGCCGCACCGGTGTAGCATCGGTGCGCCAGGATTCGCCAGGATGGAGGATGATTTATACCCTGATCGGGCGGCGGTGGGCGCCCGCGAGTGCCCGAGCCCGCTGCTTTTGACCTACTTCTTGGGCCCCTGGGGCAGTTGGACCGCAGGCCGTCGGCAGCAGCAGCAGCAGCACACCTCCCAAACACCACTCCACTCATATTTTATTCATTCTCAAGGCTCACGTCTGCTCGACGAACGCGCCGCGTCGCACCCCCCCACACAAAACGGCTGATGCGCGGAGCGCTAAAAGGTATTTTAGGTGATCCCAGGTGATGTTCCTCGGAGCACCAAGATAAGACATCGGTTTTTTCTCGGCCCTTTTTGGGGGGCCTCCGGTTTTAATAAAGTGCTCCGCCCGGCTCCGACTGTTCACCGGCTTCACCCTTGTGTTTCGCGGCGAGAATTTCTCCGATCCCTGCCAGAGAGTTCCGCGCACACACACACACACACGCAATCGACCCCCGGTGATTGGGTTTGAAGCGCACTTCCGCAGACGAGCACGTGACAGCGAAGACGAAGTGACTTGCCATGATGATGGAGAACCCCCCAAGGCCGGGGTTCCTCATCCTGCCGCCGCCGCCGCAACACCGACGAGATACAGTAGACCCCGGCAGGACGCCCCGACGGCGAGCAGGACGAAATTATGTTTGTCTGCTTTTATGAGCATGTAATTAAACCGCTCATAACCATTCTGCCGCCGCCGCCGCCGCCGTCGCCTGCGAGCCCCGAGCAACACAAAAACAGCTTCCGCTCCGCCCGCAACTTCTTTGCGTTGCGTCTTCCCTAGCGTGGGGGGAGGGGGGAGGGGGGAGGGGGGTCCACATCCACGACTGCAACTGCACACTGCAAACGGCACCAGCACCGTGCGGGTGCACCATTATGAGAAACGGCTCCCGAAGCTCCCCTTGAAAGTTTTTAATGAATATTATTCGTTACCATCGACTCACAGGGGAGGCGGGAGGGGGGGGGGGGGCGGTCCTCACTACCGCTACACTGCACCACAGCCACCAGCACGATACACCGACCGACGGCGCCCGAACCAGCAACAGCCGCCGCCATCGCCATCGACGGCGAATCGGGAGCCTGCGTCCAGCGTCGTAAAAATAAAAGAGAATTGGGTGGCCTCGTCCGAATTAAGGAGGGCACATTACCCGGAAGCCGAGCCTCGCCCGGAGCTCCTATAATTACTTCCACATTACCACAACTCCGCGAAGCGCCGCCGACCATCGACCGGGTGCCTGGAACCACTACCTCACTAGTGGTTCCACAAGCATAAATATTTTATTTTATTACACACCCGAACACACACACACACACGCCGGATTCCTCTTCAGGTCTCAGGCCCGGTTTCAGGCTCAGGTCTCAGGTTTCGGACTGCTAACTGCTCGATTCGGGCTCTCCGATTCGGGCGCGACTTTCCAGAGGTCTTCCGACGATCGGGGAGTCGGCACACCGCCCCCTCCTGCGCGACCCGACCCAGATGGCAGCAGATAATAGGAGAAATAATTACACCCCCCCTCCCCCCCGTACCACCCTCCACAACCCATCCTGATAGCCCAAAACCATTGACGGTTCTCCGGCTGATGTGTTTTGACAAGACTCCCAGGTCGCCCCCCCCCCCGACCGGAGGACCGAGAAGATGCAACCGAGGATGTTTTGGGCCACTCTAGCTCCTATCGCGCGTCCCTATCGGGCCGGGCTCCGGAATAGACAGATAATTACTCGAGGATGTGATTTAATCAAATTAGATTCCAGCTAATATTTGCTTTTATTGCGCCCGCCCGGGCGCCCGTAGGATTAGTGCCTTCCCCCGGCTCTCCTCCGGCCCCCCGACTTGTCCACCCCCGGAAACGGGGGCCGTTGTTTTGTTGTTGCACCAGGAGCACTATCCGTTGGCGGCCACTCGGCGCAGGGCACCCTCGTCAGGGCTCGTCAGATGGCCGTTTTGTTTATTGGTTTCGCCAGACTCACTCACACCGGACATTGGGGGGCGCGTCGGGCGCGGTTGGGCGGGAGAAATGCTTCCAACCATTTTACTATCGACAGATATAATGAGCCCAATCATTAAAATGAGTCCTCGGCCGCCGCCGCCACTACGACCACCGGATGCGGACGGACTGGACTACATCACACGACACTCGACTCGAGTCGAGAAGAAGCTGTAGCGAGGAATTGGTGAGCGAGAGAAAACATGTAGAGCCTTGCCTCTGATGGGGGAAATGCGCACCACCATTCTCGCCGCGACGCCATGGTTTCCATGGACCACTAGGGCCGGACCTAAACGAAGGCCCAAAGCTCCAGCGATAGTGTAGAGAGCGCGCTCCGATAGTCGGAGTGCGCTCATTGCGTATCGTCTGGATGACAGCTCGCGCTTAGCCCAATTCACCACCAGAGGGCGCTCCAGCACTAGACAACCTGGCACGCAAAATACTCAACTCGTGCTCTCTCTCTCGAGAGCCTATTAAATTGGAAATGAAAGTAATGACGAAAAATGCTACTCCTTAGCACTCCCTCCCTTCATCACGCATTGTTTCATCATCAACGACCTCGATCAAGGCCAACTGGAGACTGGAGACTGGAGATGGCTGGGGAGTTGTTTGGGGTTTGGCGTGTGGCGGTTTAAGTCATTTTGGGACACTTTGAGGCCACCACCAGGAGGTGTGGAATGGTGGGAGGGGGGGCGCTGTGACACATCCGTCAACATCCGGTCCGTAGTTCCCCCGAAAAGCCGACGGGGTGGGGTGGGTGCAACCATAGCTACTGGGCTTGGACGCTTGAAACACCTTTGACGATGCTGCTGTGGGCCGCGCTTCAGCGCCTTCCAAAAACCAAAGTTGCAGTGGATTCCCGTCGTCGTCGTCGTCGTCGTCGTCATCGTTGCCGGAAAATTCATCTAGACCCTAGTGCCCCACCCACCTCACGTACCCTTCCGCCTCCTCCTACGGTGGTGGCGTGGTGCTGTCAGTGCTCTGCTACGAGGTACGAGGTATCCGCTTGTGGAATTGTCACCATAGGTACGAAGCCGGAAAATTGCTTCTTCATGGGTGGTGGTGTCGCTGGAGGAACCGAGCGGAACCGGAGTCGGTGAGTCGTCGGTGGTAGGAGGTAGTTTGTGTGAATGAAATTAAACGAAAAACCGAAACTCGTCGTCGCCGTCGCCGCCGCCGTCGTCGTGGCCGTCGTCACCGCCGCCGCCGTGAAGCTTGGGTCCGGCCACACCAGAACGGCGAACACTACCGGTTCCTGTACCGTACCGTACTCCCCGTCGACCGTTGAACCCCACGCACCCACTACCGCGCCACAAAGCGAAAGCGGTCTCTGCCGGGCTTAGGATGCAATTTACATCGAATGCCTGCGAAAATCCCTTTTTGCTGACTTGCGGAACTGAGCCATGTGGGGGGTAATGGCTCGCACCGGGGGCGCTAGTTTTGTGATTACGTCAGGAGCAGCTTGTTGCCTCGTTATTCGACGTCCACCCCGACGTCCGTCTGTTCGGGGTCCTTTTTTTTGTGGGCCGTTTGCTCTGGATACGGGGGTTGTGTCCGTCCGTGGTATTCTCAAACTCGAAGCCACAAGTTTCGAAGCTTCCGGGTGCTTCACATAAATTGTCAACACCAAGGCACCAAGAGGTTACGGAATGTGGTTGAGGTCTCCCTGTTACACGGTTTTCGATGACCTGCTGCAGCGGAGTGCGACTCTGTGTCTCTCCCTCTATACATATCTCTTTCTACCTGTCCATTTTGGGAAGGAATTCCTAGTGGCATTGGGAGGCATCCACAACTCCATCCACGGCGCGCGCACCGCATGCGCTGAGAGTTATTTAGACAGACACGCCGTAGATCAACCGAGAAAGGGGGCGCCCTGTTTTGATGTTTGTGCTGTACTCTTTTTCGAGGCAACGGCTGCAAAAAGTTTTCATGTGGGCATCGGGAGAGTATTAGCAGGCCTCTATCTATTATCTGTCTGACTTATCCGATTGCTAATTTTGGGCAACGGCAACGTTGGATTGACATGCTGGCCATTCTGGCCAGAAGAGTCCAATCGCTTAATCGGTTGATCGGGTTGTGGTCGAACCGGCCAAGGGCCAGCTAAGGCTAATCGGTGGGTTTATTTGGGTGTCCTCGTGGTGACTAACAGACTAACCTTCTGGTTCTTCTTGTTGTCTGGCACGACACCCCCGCGGGGGGGTCTTGGTCTGCACCGGCCTGACAATGACTAACAGACGGACCTAGCAGAATTGAAGCATTGTAACTGTTTTCGGTAGGTGTTTCGGCAGTAACTTGAGCAATACTTGCGTGTAGTCATCTAGTATTCCCCTGCGTAGCTGCTATGTCGACCTTGACCCCGTTGTATGACGGGCCCCTTAGGGGACCCGAGAAATCTTGGGCTGTCTCGGAGTGTCTCGGAGCAGCTCGGAGCTAAAAATCGATTCACGACGATAATCGCGCACAACAACGGAGAACCGAGAGTGGAGGAACCCAAGCGATGGTCCCCAGGATGTACTGGGGCTGGGGAAGTACGCTTGGCAGCACTGTCGATCGACGCCCCCTTTCCTGGCCCCTTCCGTGTTAGATAGGCGATTACCTGTGATAATTAAAATTACTTCCACAATTTTCCTCTCAACTGAACCGAGGCCGTAGCTCGGGACTTTCAATAAACCCCATACTCTCTCTCTCTCTCTCTCTCTCTCTCTCTCCCTACTTTTCTCTCTCTCTCTGTTGCGCTCCCAAATTTAGCCAAACAATAGCGAACGGGTTCAAGGCGTGTGCGTGTGTGTGATTGTTTTGCAAAAATTGAAAAAAAAAAACAGCAGCACGCACAACAGCGCACCCTCCCCACCCCCGATCCACCGAGAACCAATTGTGCGCGGAAAATTTTCCAACAACACTTCGGGGCTCTCTCCCTCTCTCTCTCTCTCTCTCTCTGTCGCTGGTCTCCGCTCCGCGTTCATTTTTCCGCATTGTCACGGAACGAAAGAAGGAGTGCGCTCCTGGAAAGGGGAGTTTGTTTTGTTTCTTCGATTCGGAGCGTAGCGGCAGCTTGAATATGGAGGTCCTGGTGTCCCGAGGGGCGCACCGTGCCCCCCCTGCCGTACCGTTTGTTGCCTTTTTCTTTGCTCTGGACCTCGCGGATGCATTTCGTTTGTTTTTATTTCGCCCCGTTCGCTGCCGTCCTCGGCCCGCTTCGGTGAGTCTGGTTGGCCATTTTTGGCTTGCCTCCCCCCCCCCTCCCCTCCACTCCAGGAACCAGGAATGGCTGGGGGCTGGGGGGCTGTTCGAACAATAATTTCAATTCAATTAGCGTCGTTCGCTTGAACGAGCTTTCAATAGATTTGTTATTTATTCGAACATCATAATCACGGTTCGGCCGGCCATTTCCGGCCGGCCGCCAACCTACAGAGGAGGAAGGTTTGGGCGGGGAGGGAGGGTGGACCGTTTGTTAATCAGGCTAGCCGTTAGGAGTTAAAGAGTTGCGGACCGCGTGCAGTCCGATTCCAATTCTTTGCCCTCCAAGTGAGTGAGTGAGGAGGCCAAATTGTTTGTGGGTTGTGTGGGTGGAGGGTGGCCCAACAAGTTTTGTAGCCCGGCCCAACTTCACCAACAATGGCTGGTACCTTTGTACCGTTTGCTTTGTTTCCACCTAGCCGACCGTCGGGCGGAGAACTGGGCAGAAGCCTACTGCTGACCGTGCAGACTTCCCGGGTGTCTCCGTGGCCGTGAGCTAATGTTGGCAGGACCGGTCGATGAGCCAACCATTCTCCGGTCACACAATACCAGGTCCAGGGTCCAGATTCAGCAACATGTTCGGGTGTGCCCCGCTCGTAAGGCCTTAAATGTCGACTGAACGCTCTGAAACGCAAAACACATCGAACACGCGCCTAAAGGTATGCAACCGGATACACCGTGGAACCGGGTGGAACCAGGGCGTACACTTCTGCTCACTTTCCGCAACACCTTCGTTGCCGGAAGTTGCCGTTCACCGGTCCTGGGGGTGGCGGTGGCGGCGGCGGCGGAGTTCAAGGCGTGCTATGTCGGACGATTAGCTACTTCTTGCAAGTGGTGAACTCAGGTAGGCCAGTCACCAGGTAAAGCAAGTCCGGGCGGGGCGGGCTGTTTGGATGGAAAACGAAGTGTGAGTATTGTCGTGCTCTAAGGACGCTCTCAAGAACTGCTGCTGTTGCTGTTGCTGGTAGGAGGGTATCTACAGAGTGCCATGTAATTATGTGCAATTTAGACTGTCTGCGGGAAGCTATGGCGTCGTTCACCCTATCATCAGCCAGCATCACGGCCGCCACCACCACTACCACCGTCTGACCGGCCCGGTAACTGGTTGTAAAACGCTTTCGCTACCGGCGAGCAGTAGGGTAGTAGGAGGCACCCGCCCCGGCGACTGGGAAGCTATAATTTCGCGACGCGCCCCTGACTTAATATACGAGATGGCAACGTGCCGTTGCTTGGAGCTGGTTGGCTGGCCGCACTTCTAAGAAAATTTCCCCCGCTGCCTCCTAGCCACTCTCTCCTCCTGTACCAAAAACTGCAATAGTTGTATGCTTGCTTTTTTGCCCCCGGCTGTCCGCAGAACCGCAAGAAGACTTGCCGCAGGAAGTCTTACCTTACCGTTACCCCTTCCAGCAGCTCGACGTACCCCCGCGTGGCGAGGGAGCTGACGGTGCTGTGTTGGTGGTGCTGGTGAGTCCTTGCCCAGAAGCACCTTGCCTGCTGGTGCTCAACAATTTCTGCCTTTTTTCTTAATGATTAACAAATAACGCCACCGCCACCGCTCTGTCTTGTCTGGTTGGTCGAGTTTCTTGCACGATACAACCGTTCCAACCCCCCCCCCCCCCCCCCCATCGACCCGAAATCCTTTCTAGAAGTGCTGATTAGTGTGCTGACAGAGACGACGTTGCCAAATCCCGCATCCGAGCGCTGATCCCGGTGCTGCGCGAAACTGAATCCATTGCAGTTTCTTCGCCCGGAGAACTCTCGCCCCCCGCATACCGCTCTCTCATTTCGTGGGATGATAAAAACCAGGGGGGGTGTGGGGAGGGTAGGGTGAGGTACCGAAAATTGGGATAAACTTGTGTGACGTTGTCCCGCGCTTTGATCCGTCGAGCGATCCGTCCGACCCGTGTGTGTGTGTCGGCAACCGGGAAAGAGTTGAAAGAGCCCGCGGAAGCGAGAAAAAGGGGGCTGCTAGCAAGCGGAAACGAAACGAGGGGTGGTTAGAGCTTAGCCTACGCTGCTGCTACCATCACCTCCATCCCCTGAATGCCTGCGCCCTACGCAGGCAATCCACGATACCCACGAAAAGGACATTCCAAACGCTGACGCTGGTGGGTGCCGTCAACCACCACCCACGGGAGCGTGTGTGTGGGCCGAGGGTGGGCCGAGAAACACCACACCGCACGCCAGCCAGCATCACCCCCCACCAACAAACCCGAACGGAAGGGCGAAAGATGTTGCGTAAGGGTATGGAACCTTTAGCCTGAACCGGAAAAAGACCGACTCGACCGCCCAAAGTGAGGCGCCTGTCTATGTGACTCGGTGTGTGTGTGTGTGTGTGTGTGCCTCTCTCTGTCAGTCGGGCTATCGCGTCTTCGAAACTACATATTGATGAGCCATCGTGCGTGTAACGTGCCCGCAGGAGGCACCACAGCGGAGGACCAGCGCGCATCGTCGTCGTCTCTCCCTCGTCGAGTGTAACGGTCGCCATGTACGCGGTCACCACGGCGCCACACGTTCCGCATCCCGCCACTATCCGCATCGGGAGCCACTGTCCACGTCCACGTCCGCACTGAACTAAAAAGGATACCCTGAGCGAGCTAGAACAAAAAAAGAGCAAAAAAAACCGGCCACACACAGCAGATAATGGCATGAGCCTCCAATTAAAGATGGCACCCCCGGCAGAGGATTAAGATCCATAAACAACAAGCATGACGATGCGAAAGAGCGACCGACCGACCGTCCGACGGAGTGATGTGGCACCGGCGATGACTGCGAGAAGTGCGTCTCGTGCTGCTGGATGAAGGCCGGGGCAAGGTCGGGGTGAGGTCGGGGCGAGGCCGGGGCTCGTTATTCCCCAACTGCCTGGTCCAGAGCGGGCCGGGCCAGGTGCGAATCGGCACGAACTCGGATGGGCCTCGGAGTGACAGCTTTGGCTCCCCGGCCCCGGCTCGACCCCGGCTCGGCGGTCTAAGTGATTGTCAACGACGTCGACGGACGAGGGGTCGCCGGTGTTGAAAGGGTCACCCGGCCAGGCTTCTCCTCGCTGACAGGCTTCGCTTTAATGGTCACACACGTCACACATCAGCGTTTTGACCGAGACGCACCACTGGCGTGGGAGGTACATCGTCAAGCAGGCTGTCAAGTGTGCCTTCGTGAGTGTGTGGCTGTGTGCATGGGTGTGTGTGTGTGTGTGTCACCTGTCCTGACAGCGCGTCCTGGGTAAGAAACGAGATAAATCACTTTGGCGCGCTGCGGTGGCCCGGTGGACCGGATAAGCACTTCTTTCACGCTATGTGACATGTGGCTTCCGTTATGGTGTTTTGTTTTTACTCGTCGAGTGTGTGCTCTCCCATAGCTTCGTTACATCGCCGCCGCGCTGCCTCACCCCATCTAGCAGCCGGGGGCAGCAGCTCGCTTTCCTCGCTCGATTCGATCCTTATCGTCGGGTCCTTTCGTATCTTTTATCGCTCAACGAGTGACCGAAAACCCGTCAGGGTAGGGCCCTTTTTGGCTAAGATGGCGGCCGTGAACTGTGTGCGTGGGTGTGTGCGTGGGTGTGTGTGTGGACTCCCACAGGAGGACCCACGCTGGACGTGCTCCGTATTTTAAAGTTTCATCGGCCACCATCGGGGTGGCCAGAGCTGCTGTGAATCTAATTATTTATTTTGGTTTGCTGTGTGGGCTGCATCCGGGAGGGCTGTCAAAAGGCCCGGCACCGGCAGGGCGAGTAGGGCGATGAGGGAATTACGAGGGCGCCACCGCTTTGCAGTAGAACATTCATCGAGTGTTGACGTGATTCTTCTTCTTATCCGGTAATTACAACGGTCGGTCGGAGTGTGGTCTTGGGGCCTGCACGCGGAGACAACGTTAATATCGCCGTTGCTCAGCTATAACGATGTGTTCTTACGGGTGGAATTGTTGACGTCAAACGGGGCCATACACTACTCACTCAGGCAGTCATGAGTTGAACCGCAGAAAGCAAAATCAGATCGGAGACTTTCATAGCACCTAGTTTCTTGCCCAGGTTTCTTCTGTCAGAAGACCATCGACCATAATAATCTCCGCAAAACGTCATTTTCAGGCACAAAAATTGACTCAGTTTAAACCTTTTAAAGATGGGTTGCAAGCCGAAATATTTTTGTTTTCGACCTCACCTCATTTATCTGATATCAACACAAGGTAATGATGAATGAATAGCAAAACTGGGAAGTCCCAATCGGCAGGTACAGCCATCTTTTTAAACTACCGACTCTCAACGTATAGACCTGGTAAGTGCGAGAATAACTTCAACCAGGTTCATAACCCACAATCCGGTTCACACTTCCCCCATTCTTAAGGTTCATTAAGGTAAGCTTTCGTCGTTTTGTTGGCAACAGAAAACATCCCTACTGTCGTATGTCGTACTAGTCGCGAACGGGGTGAACCTGACTAGCACCTGACACAGCTGAGCCGCACCATTACCATGCACTGGCCCTGTCTCCCGTGCTCCGGCGGTGAACTCTCCAAACAACGAGCTCCGACAGGAAATCGCTGAAGGGTATTGAATAGCGTTTCGATCAGGACCAACCAACAAAATCCCACCAAGAGCGGTGGTGCATGGTGGTTGTCAATGAGTGCAGGAAAGAATGAACCCGATAATCCGTATCCTGCTGTTGCTACCGTGATGAGCGCAACGTCAAATCTCTCTTACCCCAGGTGTCACCACACACACACACAGATTGATGTCATCGAAAGGGCTTAAATAATCATGATGTTGTTGTTGTTTTTGTTGTTGTAGTGTCACTGTCGGTTGTGGTCGGCGGATCGGCGGCTCTGTCCACCCTGCTACTACTGGTTGCTGGTTATTCTTCATGCACAGGGCAAGCGTTACAGTGGAACCGGCGTATTCAATTGAACTGCAGAGACTCCTTCGGGTCCAGTTTTAACGAGCGGCACTCACACTCTCCGGGTGCGCGCTGCGTCACAAAAACAGTCGGAAAGTGATAACGTTGCTGTGTTGTGCCGTGCGGCGATGAGAAGGCATCGTTGCAATGAAGCTATTTTGTGCCTCTCCTCGGCACGGGGGCCACCGGGTCCGGGTTGTTCAAGGCGACCATTGCAGACCGTAGACCGTAGCCGGAAGGTGTAACAGCGCGCTGTCCAAAAATCGCAGCCAACGGGAGGGGGGCGTTCCGGCATTGTTGGGCATTGTGGATAGCAGCCCGATGACAGTTTCTCAGGACGCAGATAAGGGTGCCTCACTCCAGGTGCTCCGTGCACGCTGCACGGAGAGCAAACGAGTTGACATATGGCTGGCCACGGCACAAAAAGTTAACGTTGAAGGCGTCAGCACACAGCCGAAGTTCGTTTCGGAAATGAAATTTCGGAACGTCAACACGCGTTGTCTCGCATTGGATTGTATGGGACACTTCACACCGGCAACGGCGTCAAGTTACTCCGTCGAAAGTAAAATTGATAAAATAGACAGCCTTGGGTACGCAAATTTGTCAAGGTTCGTATAGTTGGAGGTGTGGTGGTTGGGGCGAAATATTTCGGGCTGTTTTGTTTTTTTTGACAGATTATGTGTGTTTATATTTGCAAGTTCAAGATCCATTGAGTTCTGATGCGAGAACTAAAACCAGTTTTATGATGAATTTGTGTTTGAATTACAAGTAATAATTGAGTTAAAATTGCTTGTGATACAAAAAACCTCAATTGAGTAATCTTCGATTAGTTTTAAAATACAAAAGGTGTCTCAATGTTTCCCCCCGAACGACAGCGACGAAATACTTTTCTCTTGACGTTCACCAAATTCGGCACAATGGTGTGAAGGCGTCGAAGATGCGGTCGGTCTGTGGTCCCAAATTTCAGTTCGCTGTCTGCAGAGCGCTTGAATCGAATATCGGACCGGGTCTTCCACGCCTGACGCTGATTTCGAGGCCGTGAGGCCATTGTGCCGCCACCGTCGGAAGTGATGCTCTTTTTTGGGGCTGACCAGCGCCAGGCAGCCCTAGAGGACGTGGCAGAGCATTTGCAAATAGACGCAGACAACCGCACGCAACGGAATCAACATGTCACACGGCCTACGGCTATTTCAGGAGTGCAGGACTTGGTACACCCTAAGGGCGCAGTTCAAGAGCCAGCGAACGTCGGGCCGTCCGCTTCCGATGAGTTGTTGCAGTTTTATTTTTGGGCCCCTCTGGACAACCGGATCCACCGGATACACCGGCTACGCGGGGCACACGCCCTAGGTGCTCACCGTCGTCCTCGTCGTCGTCGTCGTCGTTGGTACTCGGGAATGCTCGGCCATTCACAGCCACAAAGTGTGAATCGTGTTTATCGGAGGTAATCGGTGGTTTTACCGTGTCATTAAAACCGGTGTCCCCGGCCTGGCTGGCTGGCTTGGTGGTGTCCGGACAACAGGTGGCCGTTGTCGTCGTCGTTGTCGTCCAGAAGCCAGACCTCACTGCTGGGCAACCTCATGTGCTGACACCGAAACGATTATTCGCCGTTCGAACGAACGGCATTTTAATAGTTTTTTAAGCGCTTTTTAAACGATAAACTAGTGTCGGGAGGGTGGAGGCGGCCCTTCTTAGCCGCCATGCCCGCAAGTACACCGCTTACGGCTTGCGGCGGTTTTGTGGTTTTGGACCGGGAAACCGGGATCCACTCGCCGCATACCATATGTCTCTGGAAGGCATAGACGGGCCGCCAACAGTTAATTAATCAACATCGTAACCGGGCCGGGGGTTACTGCTACTACGATCACGATACGATACCGAGTCCAAGTTTTATTGCACGACGCTTTAAAATTAACGACAGCCCAACCCTCGGCGACAGAGCCTCGAGAGTTACGTCAGGCGAGCAAACAATATTCAGCACTTTCGCAAAGCTCTGGCACGGAGCAAATCGATTCGCCGCCATCAGCCCATTCAACGGGGTAGCCCCTCCAGGGCAGCAGGATTAGGCGAAACTAAAAATGCTGAAGCATTCAAGTCCTGCCCGGGGCTGATTGGCTGGGCTGGATTGTTTACCTACCTTTTACGTCTAATCTGCGATAAGCGTTTCGTCGCGCCAACCGATGAGGCTTCAGCCAGCCACACAAGAGGTCTGTAGCTGTGGTATGTTTGCAACTGGTTTGCAGCTGGCTCTGAAGCCTGTCGGAAGCCTCGGGTTATCCTCAAAATTAATCGCAAGTCGAAGGTCGTAAAGTGAAGGCCTGAGCGAAGGCCAAAACCGAAGATATATTCATCACCTCACAGGAGTGCGGTAATTTTACGGTCATTCCCGCGGTTCCATTCAAGTCCTGGCCCTTCTCTTGCCGAATCAGATTGCGATTGGATGGCGATTGGAGTAGGTGAGCGCTATCGGTAGGAGCGGGGACCGGCGAAGGGACAGCAAAAAACCTTACTTCTTGGTTGACTGGTGTCCGGTCCGGTTCGATTTGCTGTCTTTGCTACTCTGCTAACCTACACGTAGTGCTTCACTGTAACAGTACCACCCTCAACAGAGGCTACCCTGAAAATCCACCTCCTGAGCATAAAAGGATTGGGCAAATGAATGGGGTTTACTTGGTTTGCTTTGCGTCCTCTATGCTGTCTGCTGTCGGCTGTGTCGTGAATGCTCTCGAGAGCGCTCTGGCGCTTGATTCTGATGTGATTTCCCGGAAACCTGTGGCCTTCCGGGCGTTTTCAGCGACCTCGACCTCGGATCCATCACGCTCCAAGCGACGAGTGACGAGCTGGCTGAGGGTCGTCGAGATGATTATGATGATGATGATGACGACGATGGTCACGTTGACCACGTTCTCTCAATTACCAAATTGTCACCCGCGTGCGTCTGAGTGTGTTTCTTCCAACTCCGAGAAAAAAAAACAGAATAATAATAATCCCTAAACCGACCTGCGACCGTGCCAAAGTACTTTTCCAGTTAGCCGACGTCCTTCCTGTTTGTTTGCCCCCCCCATGCCCCGGTCCTTGGTCCACCCAAGAGAGGTTTCGGGGATTCCGGGATTCAGCCGGGAACACCCAGCCTCTGCGGGCCGGGCCAGCTTCCGGCCTGTCAACGATCCGGTCCGGTGACGGTGGACAATGTCGGAGGCATACTACTCTGTGGGGGGGGGGGGGGACTCACACGGGCGGCGGACCGACGGAACCAGCTAGCGCCAGCAGTTGAGTCAACGAAGTCGCCCCACATGCACACAAGGAGAAAGAATAAAATAAAATTAAATCGGCACCGGCAGGCGACATTCAGACGCGGGCGCGCGCGCGCGCCCCAGGACCGTGGTCGAATCCCGGTTTCCCGGTCGGACCGGACTTTACCGGACTCGACGGCGAAACGCCAGCGAACGGCGGCGAACTCGACGCCAAAACGACAAACCCTGTCCGAGCGGTCCCTGTTTTGACTTCGGACCAACCGAGTTCCGGCTCGCTGATTCCTTCTGCTGCTGCTGCTGGTGTGTGGCGACTGTGGCGATGGCGACTGTGTGTGTGTGTTTCCGGTGGGGATGTGGGTGGTTTGGGGAAAGGTAGGTTTTTTTTTGTGCTCACTCTCGCTCGCTCGGTGATGGGCAGCAAATGGGCAGCACTGCTTCAATCTCGCCAGCCAATCGCAGACCCTCCCCCCCCCCCCCCCCCCCCCCCTCCCCCAGCGGGGGGGAACGGCGGCGGTGATCTCCATTTTAATTAAATGTTAAATGCTAATGGATGCCATATTTTATTCTAACGCACTTAACATTTAATTACCGGGAATTAAGAGATTTACTCGCTTGTTCTACCTCCGAGGGCGCTCCGGGCCTGGGGTGAGGGTGATGGAGTGGGTGGCAGGGAGTGGATGGTGACTCCCTGGTGCTCATCGGTTACGATGGTTCGATTCGCATCGCTGGCACTTCCACCTCCACGCTCGGTTTCTGGTCGGTCGATCTGGTTAGCAGAGTTTGTTTATTTTCGCCATCGACTCGCTCCCGATCCAAGATATTGGAGATGGAAAAAAGCGATAGAATCCATCACCCTGCTCGCTGGATCAGGGCGGGAAGGACCATATTTTGAGCAGAGCAGCACCTCAGCACATCCTGCCAGCCAACACCTAGCCAGACTTGCTGGAAGTTCTGGCCTGTGCCTGGCCCCAGAACTGTCACGGCATCCGGTTCTCGAAATTCGCGGCCTGCGGAAGCCCTGCGGTGCTACTGGCCCATGTCCGGCCCGTGTTACGACGCCGCGATTATTAAATTGTGCTAACCTTGCACTTCCGTCGCCACGCGCTGTTCCCCTTCCGGACTCCCCGGAGACCCGGAGAAGGTTTCCTGGCTTTCCTGCCGAAGCCTGGCGGACGGACGGTGTCGTGGAATGGAATGGATTTATGGCTGTAGCCAGGATGCTCAGACAAAC
Source organism: Anopheles cruzii (assembly GCF_943734635.1). Classification (NCBI taxonomy): domain Eukaryota; kingdom Metazoa; phylum Arthropoda; class Insecta; order Diptera; family Culicidae; genus Anopheles; species Anopheles cruzii. The sequence goes on from NC_069143.1 coordinate 5,546,227, forward strand.
GAGAGCTCTTGGCTTGGCCGGCTGCTGCCAAGCCAAGTCCAAGAGAGCACGCAGTAGACCAAGAGTGGCCCGGGGGGGGTCTGGTCCGGGAGGAGGTGAACAAAGGGCGAAGGAGATGTTGAGCACTAACGCCGTAAACGCCTTTTTCAATTCGGGGGTCAGTGATTACCTATCGCCCGGAGGCATTCAGCTTCCGCCTTAGCGCTTCTTGTACCAGAAACCCCAGAAGCTGCGAACCTGCGATCGAAGAGAACTACGAAGGAGCTTTAAAGAAAGCAATTGTTTGCGGTTCGTCGCGTATGGCCGCTAGGTAGTTCCGCTAGGGAACCGGAACGCTATCCGTCAATACTCCCTCAGTCCACTTCAAACCCCCCACCCCCCACCAGCACCCGTCGGAGGGTCACGCTCCCCAGGGATTCTCGCTGATTTTGTACCACAACCGGCTACTACCCGCCGGCGCCTACACGTCATACACAGAATATTGCTGTTGCTCGGCCTTGCTACCCGGAAAAGTACCACGGTACCCCGCCAACCACGCCACTGCCACTGCTACCTTGGTACATTTGGTACATTAAATATTCATAAGAAACTGGGCAAGCCAAACTGATTGCCGATCTTCAGGCGCACGACCGACCGACCGACCGACCGACCGACGAGGACGAAGGAGCAACTCCGGAATCAAGAGATTTGCCTTGAAATGGAGCGGTCCATATTGAGATTTATGGCCGGGTGGGCCGCCACCACCCATTCCACCCACCCCGGCCAGGGGGTTTCTTTCTAACCACCACCCACCGTCCTGCCAACCCGGGCCCTGGGCCCGGCTGACCACCGCCACCAAGAAACCCACCACCAAAACTCTGCATGTGGTTTTGTGTCCGCAGCCCCCCCCCCCCGGTAGCCCACCAAATCCCATTTCGGACGACCGGTTGGTTTCCATGGCTAGCTGTCCCACCAACCGCTCCCCCCTTCTGCGCGTCACCTACCCGGCGGAGGTTGTAATTTTACAGTAAATACAGTGCCGTCCATTATCGCCGAGACCAAATCCTCATTATTACTTTGGCTTCCCGACGATTTACCTCCCCACACGCACGCACCGCGTCCCCTTCAGTGCAATCCATTGCTCCATGGCCCCCCCCACCGCACCCCCCCCCCGTTTCGCTCGCAACAATGTGTTGGCCTGACGTGGCCGATTTTGGGGTTTAGTGAAATTACGTCCACCGTCGGCGACGACGACGTCGTCGCCTTTCGCCATCGGTCGGTCGGGGTCGAGTCCAGGTCCGACCAAAGGGGGGGGAGCAGGGGGGAGGAGCACGGAATATCTCTCAGAAAAGGGGTTTTCTACTCCGCGCCCCACCTCCGCGCCCCTCCGTCCACGGTGGTGGTTGTGGGACTCCGTAGGGACTCCCTGTCCGGTCCGATCCGGACCGACCCGGCCAGGGCAGCGAAATGAGTCTTAGAAATCCATTAGCGTGCAGCACCTCCCCCCCGCACCCCTTTCCGTAGTGCTCCCCTGCTGTTAGTCTCTCTCTCTCTCTCTCGCTCTATTTTTCTTTTCCACTCTCACTCATGTATGAGTGAGAGTGGGAGCGTCTAGCAACGGCGATTGCCGATTCGCCATACTCCCTTCGCCATACCCACCTTGGCCAAATTCGAAACACTTCCCCCCCCGGGCCCGCGAGTGCTGCCCCCCCCGCCCCCCCCCACCGTTGATCGGTTGGTGGATGCACTTTTGTGACTGTCCGCGGTGGAGGGCGGTGGACAACGTCACCGTTGGAGAACTAACCGACCGACCGACCTCTCGGTTGCTGCCCCCGCTACTCCCACAGTCACTAAAGATTAGCTGTCGTTTTGAACGATGTGGCACAAGAGGAGGGGTACAGGGGTACCGGGTGCTGGCTGGGTGCCACTGTATACCCAGCGTAGGGCGCCTAAGTCAAGAAGAAGTTTATCTTACCACACCCGATTCCGTGAACCCCGGTGAATTTGGACCCCCAGCCAGGTCCTCGTCAGCATTCTCTCTCTCTCCCCCCCCCCACCCCTTCGCCCACTCCCAGCCCGGGCACTCGGCCCAAAGTCGTGTCGAGTCCAAAAGAGTATGCCCTTCCTTCCGGCCGGCCGGCGGCGGCGATTCGGAAGCCGATGCGCGCCCTTTTACGCACTGGCACTGGCGAGGGTGTTTGGCGTCAAATTTATGGGTACCTCATATTTTTACTTTTTAACACCATTAACGCGCGCCTGCTTGCCGGCAATCGGCAAACCACCGGCACCACCACCGCCCGGCCCGCGCGGGGGCCACCGTAATGAGCTGCGAAAGTGCAACAAAGTTCTTCTCCGCGTTTGGTCGTGTGATTCCTGGCGGCGGCGGTGGCGGCCGGGGGAACGCGGGGGTTTCGCTACCGCGCGCACCGCGATTATGGTGCCTTGTTACATTTTGCGGGCGCTCGTCGCTCGTAAAATCAAACCCATTACACCCGCCCCCCGCCCAAGCGAGGAAGATGGCGCGCGTGCAATCTGCATAAAATTCACATAAAACTGATGATGCTTAATGGTGTTTTTATTTTCCCCAGCCACACCCCACCCCGCACTGCCACCACCAGCCACTCCGGGTGGCCATGCCCTTCGGGCGAGTATGAACAGAGTTCCTTTTTTTTTTTTTTTTGCTTGCGTTTATCGAGTTCAGCGAGATAAAATGTGTTCACTCGCTCTGTAGGAGGAGAGCGCGCTCACTCGCATGTGCCCGCAGGATCTGAGGTGTGTGGGCGCAACATGATGCGTGAACAGTGAACAACCCTGATTGCCCCTGGGGCGACTGACCCGTCGGCAGTCGGCTTCGGCCGCCGTCGCGCCACCCGGTTCTTAATGAGTTGTAATTTCTCGGCAAGCTCGCGCAAAAGTTGGTGCCCCTCAGTAGGTCAGGGATTCGTATCCCGCACCTTGGCTGGAGAGAGAGCTCCCGCCCGGTTCCGCCGAGAGAGAGAGAGAGAGAAAGAGAGAGAGAGTGGCCCGCCCGAGGCTTCGGTCGATTCTGCTCGGTTAAAGTTTACGGGCCCTTAGGCTTTAAACTTGGGGCTTGGTGAGCGTACCTTCCGGGGGGGATAAGACCGTGGATACTTTGCTCACTGTGCTTACCACTGCTTGAACAGCTTGTAACGGCCCCTAGCCCCAGGTAGGCTTAAGCCCTAATGGAGGGCAACAATTATCTTCAACTTTTCGGTACAATACAACAAAGGCCTGTCTCACAACTGGGTTACATGGTACTGACGACTAGTCACTAGAAGACGACGACTAGACGATAGACGATCAGGAAGTATATCATCGGTACGTTACAATACCACAATGGGGAATGTGATTTGCTAGTAGCATATAGTACGCCACAGCCAGATGATAGCATAGACAGCCAGGCAGACTAGAACTATATGAGATCGTGTATATGACTAGTTTTGGGATACTGGCCATACTTACCAGACTTGTTAGAACTTGTTAGTTGAACTTGTTAGAAGACTTGCTAGACTTGTCTACTTGAAGTCCAACCAAGATCTTAGGATGTACCGATGGCGCAGACGTTATAGGTCGATAATCTCTCTCCTAGGGTCAGCAAGGGTTAGGACCAACGATGACATAGCTGAGGAGTTTCGCGATAGGATGCTCGCAGCCAACACATCATTCTACAGTCTGAGGAAACGCTATTGCGCTAACATTTCATATCGCGACGGCCGCAGCTGGTGTTATACAGAGCCGTTACAAGGTGCAATTCAAAAATTCCAGGACTTTTATAATTTCCCATCTTCTAGTAGCGCCATCTCTTTGAAATTTGTATCGGTTGTTTGTCTATCCATTAGTAATGTTCTGTCAAATTTTTATGACATTTGGATGTATACAAGCTGAGATATCGCGCCAAATGTGACAGTACATTTATTGTGTCGGTCGAAAAATGAGCATTGAACAAAGAGCCAATATTAAGTTTTGTGTTAAACTTGGTAAAACTTTTACCGAAACTCATCAAATGATGAAACATGTTTATGGTGATGATTGTCTATCTCGTAGCCGTATTCACGAGTGGTTTAAACGTTTTCAAGAGGGACGGGAGGACTTGGAAGACGACGAACGGTCGGGGCGGCCAAGAGATATTGTGAACGAAGAAAACACGGAAATTGTGCGTGAATTCATCAAAAAAGAGCCGAAATCATCGCTTAAATACATGGAATCAGAATTGGGAATATCTGCAGCATCGATTTTTCGTATTTTGACAGAAAATTTGGGCTACCGAAAGGTTTGTGCTCGATTTGTTCCGCACACATTGAAACAACACGAAAAAGACCTCAGAATTCAACATTCAAAAGACATCATTAAAGAGGCCAAAAAGGACCGACACTTTTTGTATTCGATCGTGACTGGTGATGAGACATGGTGTTTTCAATATGATCCCGAAACCAAGCGACAAAGCAGCGAATGGAAGCATCCAGACGAGCCAAATCCGAAAAAATCGCGCCAAGAAAAGTCAAAAATCAAGTCAATGTTGATTTGTTTTTACGATTCCAAGGGTATTATTCATAAAGAATTCGTTCCAACAGGCCAAACAGTTAACGCTGTGTTTTATGTAAGTGTTTTGAAGCGTTTGGTATCACGCATTCGACGAATTCGGCCAGAATATCGCGAAGAAGGAAGCTGGCGATTATTGCATGATAATGCACCAGCTCACCGTTCGACACTCACGACAGATTTTTTGACCAAAAATCGCATTTTAAGCATCAATCATTCACCTTATTCGCCTGACATGGCACCGTGCGACTTTTATTTGTTCGGAAAACTTCATTTGGCCATGAAAGGAAAACGCTATATTGACGTTGATGCCATTCAAAAGGCGGCGACCACCATTCTCAACGCTGTACCAAAAGATGGCCTAAAAAAATCATTCGATAATCTTCTTGAACGTGCAAATCGCTGTATTCAATCCGAAGGGGATTATTTTGAAGCCGACCAATAAAATTTTTCAAAAAAAATCAATGGTTTTCGTTTTTTAATAAAAGTCCTGGAATTTTTGAATTGCACCTTGTATAATCCCACTACTCACATACGCGTCTGCGACATGGACTCTGATGCGTGTGAAGGTACAATGGAGAAGCCGCTCTCTGTCGTGCGGCGTATACACCTCGCCAGGCTCCGGTGGGCTGGGCATGTCATGAGCCAGTTACAAGCAGTTAATGCTTTGCGCGAACTGCACGAAGTTTCGTGGCTAGGGACGAATGAACTCTCTCTCTTATAAACGTCACGCTTGTATCACTAGATGTCAGATGTCAGGTGTCAGTGATAAACACTAGACGACAGTGTTCACCTGATCGCTAGAGCGTGTCTTCGCGTGTGGCTTCGTGTACTGACTGCCCCCTGTCTTGGCCTTGGCGGAATGCAGGCAATTTTTGCGCTCAGAATTGTGTACCAGAATCTCCCACGCACACACACCCGAAACTGGCCCATCCCTCCGGTGACTCGGTGGCCGACACTGGGTGTGGGTGGCATTTGTTGCATGGCGTTTACATCGGCGTTTACATCGTCAACCACTCCGTCCGCCCGACTTCGGGGTGCTGCGGTCGTGTACGGTGGGCTTAAGGCTGGCTGGCGCTGGCTGGCGAAAAATGCTGTCTCTCCTACACCCAGCTCGGGCCCTCCCCTCACACCACCACCATCAAATTATTCGGTGCCGAAAGGGGCGCCGAAAGATGTGAGCTTCCATCTCCAGCCCCCGGTCCGGCCCCGCAGCGGTCCGCAGAGTAGTCGATAATTTAGTCAAAACGAAAATTGCAACCCCTCTGCAGTGTCCGCCTTTCCACGCTTCCCAGCATCCCCGCTCCCCCGCACCACGCACACCGAGTCGCCGCGTGGCGGGGGAAGTGGCCCCGAATGTTTCACCGCATTCTTTCTGACTCATTAAATGCCTTAATTAGGGACTCCCGGCGACTCGACGGCGATTCGGCGGGACCCGGGGCTCCCAGTGGGAATATCCTCCGGACCTGAGGCCGTATCCCTGAGGGTGGTGGGTGGGGTGAATGGCGGTGCTCCGTGTCCGCAATCCGTTTGCGTCCGGGGAGTCCACAGAGATAGAGAGAGAGAGAGTGTAGGGCCGGAAGATTGACCTAGCGGTCCTCTAACGGTGGACGTACCCCGGTCCCGCATCGCCGCGGCCCGCATGTGCTGCCCTCCCCACCTTGCCTGCTCCTTCCGGCCCGGCTCAACACGTTCTCTCTCCCTCTCCCTGTGTGTAATTTTCTCTTTTGCCTACGCTCTCTATTGGTCGATGTCGGTCCGATGTGCGGTGCTGGGGCTTCTGGGGACAACCTTCTCGTAAAAACCAGTAGCACACACACACACACACACACACAGAGCGATAAACTCAAATAGAGCGGGACCGGGACCGGAAAAAGGGATGCTCTAGATGCGAATCTCACGCCCGGCCCGATTTAATTATCTGACAGTGAAGATCTTCTGACCTCGTAACTTTTGCCTACTCGTACCTCGCCCCGAATCCCGTACGCCGCCACCCTAACATCGCCCACCCCCTACCCCACTCCCCGCGTGCTTTCGGCGTCCGTCCGGCCAATTAATGGCCCACCATTTACACATGTTCCCGAGGAGAGTGCGAGGAACGCGCCGATGTCCGACTCTGGGCACGAGAAGTTGGCGAAAGCAACGGAGGCGGTGGCGGCGGCGGCCGTAGTGAGTGTTGGCTGTTTTCTTTTCTAACCTTTCCGCCGCGTGTGTGCTCGAGTCGCCTCCCAGGATCATCCTCGGGGATTCAGGCTGCAGGCAGGCCCAGACGGAAGACACCCAGGACAGCCCTCGGCCGGTCAAGAAGTCCAGTGATTATCTTTATTGTTGTCGTTAATTAACTCATTCCCCGGCCAACTTCGCAGCTGCCGCCGCCGATGCTTCCGCCGAGAGGGGTGGCCGGGTAAACGATAAGCGGCTGCGGGGCTGTGTGTGGCGCCGAAGGAACGATACGCGCCCGGAGGTGAGCCGGCCGAGGCTTCCGGCCACCGACGGCCACGTCAACGGCCGCGTGCCGGCGTGCCGGCGTGTGTGTGTGCAGTTCCAGTTCCTGTTCCTGTTCCTGTCACCCATCTCCAGATATTCCCGAGGCCTCCCTCCGTAATGAAGTCAGTCAGTCTCTCCCCGGAACGCTCGTCCTCGCCGGGGTGTCCGAATTAGCTGAAGGAAGCGAAAAGGCTACCGGCGCGGCCCCGTGGTCCCCGTGGTGCTAATAGACGTAGCCACAAATCTTAGCCCCCGGCCGGCCGGCCACCGAAGCGTCAGGTTTCCAAGGTTCCTGCTCCTGTACTTCTACTGCAATCTCTAGACCCAGACCCGACCCAGACCCTCCAAAGGTGAATTGATTGTCGGTGTTGGGGGATGCTGGTACGCTGCGGCTGGTGCTGGGGAGTGCTCGAAAAGTTGACGAAGTATCGTAAGTGTATCAAATTTAAATTTCTCTTCTGCTGCACACACACACACACACGTACGCACGCGTGTGCAGTGAAGGGTGTTGCTACCCCCCCGGGTCCTGGTCCCCGTGAAACGCCCGGTCCCCGCAGGAACGCAGGAAACGCTGGGATAACGAGTTTTACCTTCTTCCAGCCAGCGTTTCCAGTATTCCCGGCACGGCTTCGGTCGACACAGAAGTGGCTAGCTGGCTGGCTGGCTGCTTGACTGCGTAATTTGTGCCGGGGCTCCCGGCCCGACCCGGTCCACCATAAGACGCTCTCTGGCCGCTGGAACTTTCTTCCGGGAAGTTCCGGGAAGTATACCCGGGAAGGCTCCCGGAGAAGAACGGACGGACTAGTTTGTATGGGGTGCACTCCTAGCTCTCTCTCTCACTCTCTCTCTCTCTTCTCTCTGGCTGGCCAGGCTAGCTGGGTGCAATTTATCGACACACCCCACCGACCCCGTTGGCGTTAGACCTGGTGGTTGGACCTCTCTCAGAAGTTGCGTGCACTCCAAAAGTGTACACACTGCCCACAGAGCAGTGCAGTGCTGTGCTAGTTGGCGTGGCGTGGCGTGCGCATACCTTTTGTTTTGGTCCGCCCAAACGGGGTCGGAGGAGGACGGAGGGGGGTCCGATGATGTCCACGGCACGGGATGTCTGCGTCCGAGGGTATCCGAGGACTTCCGGACAACGGACGTCGTTGGCCCCGGCGTTGGTTTTCAGTTTCACTTGCCCCACAGCGCGGTCTCGTGCACACCCGGCGCATCCCTGCGAAACCCCCCCTCACCCCCAACCCCGTGCACTCTGTGTTGAATTGTTTTGTTGTGTTTTGATCCTTACCCTCCTCGCCAGTCAGCCACCCGACGACTTTCGCCCTGGGGTGGCAAATTGGGGCGATGCCCATCGACCATCGCTCCAGCATCTTCGCTCGTTCTTCGCTATAGCCTGTCATCAACTCCGTCGTCGTCCTGTCGTCCTGTCGTCCTGTCGTCGTCCTCGACCGACCCATCAGTGATCGGAGACCCTCGGCCCACTAGGGCCCAAAGGTCCACGCGGTGCGGAGGGGCGGAGTTTAGTGTCGGTGGTTGGTGGGTGGGTGGACAGGGAGGGGTGGAGGTCAGGATCGAAGTTGAACAATAATCAAATTTCATACAACATTAAACCATACAAATACTTGCTTTTCTTTGCTGTTGCTGTTGCTGCTGCTGCTGCTGAAAATTGAATCGAATCAATTCGCTTCATTTCATCCAGCCCCTGGTGGGTGGGGGGGGGGGGGGGGGGGGAGGTCACCCAACCACCCGGCAGCCACCCCCGTCTCGTCACACACACACACACATCAACCCGGTACCGAAGCGGGGCTATCTAGAACTAAGTGTCTTGGCTTGGCGGGGTCTTGGGATTCGGACCTGGAAAGCATCGCTTCTTCGGCCCGGCGGATGTTCGGTGTTGGGTGGGTTGGGTCGAGGTTCACTATTTTACTGTTTTTCGCGCGCGCGCGGGCGTGCTCAACAAACCCCCGCTCAAACCCCCACCCGGTCCCATTCTGTGTGTTTGGAAGAGATCCCCGGCCCGGCCATCGTAGCTCGGCATCGGCATCATCACCGACAAAACCGATCAGAGCAGCGCGCGCGGCAGACCACTCCTGTTGGACCTGTTCAAAGGACAAAGCATTCAGCTCACAAAAACCGCCCCACCCCCGCACCACCCCGCACCCTGGACCCACGGATCGCGCCACGGGATTGGGAGCGATTTAATGTATTTCATTTTGATGCCGAGGCGCCGAGGCCGAACTCATCCCTACCCCCCTTGGACGGAAGGGAATGAGGGGGGGGGCGCAAGGGGGCGCGTGGGCGGGGTATGGAGTGAACGGTGCTTGGTTCTTGGGAACAAAGTTGGGAGCGACAGAAATGAGGACAGAAGCAAAAAAAGCAGAATTCCTGCAGCTTCACCAGCACCGGGGGTGGTGGTGAGTGGGTGGGTGCGTTGGCAAGGGGGGGGGGGGGGGGGGGGGGGTCTGGGGATGGATGGGTTGAGTAGGAGAGTAGCCGGGAGAGCCGGAGCCGGAGCAGCAACAAATCGTTTGAAAACAAATCGCCTCCACTGGCAGTGTTGCCAGCTTCGGCAGCTCGTCCTCGTCCTCGGCCGCCGCCACCGCCACCGCCGAGCGGGGTGGATTTCGGACGATTGATGGGTCGCCTTTCGCCGCGCGCTCCAATATCAATAAAATAGTTTTCGGCAATGTTCTCTGTTCGGTCGCAATCCTCGCCGCCTGCCCGGAGGGATGGTTGTTTTCCGATTTCCGAGCCGCGCCGCGGCTCCGTCATCCGTTTCGTCTTCTGGTCCGGGCGAAGACCCCCTCCCCCCCGTGGCGACGTCTTCTCCGTCCGTCACTTCACTTTCTCCGAACTGCCCGGCACACACACACGCGCACCACCACCAGCATGATTCCGTCCCGGGTGGGGTGAACTCATGTGTGACTTGAGCCCGGAATTACCCTCATTTCTGGCGGAACTCACAAACCGGAGGCGGTGGTGGTGGTCGGGGACCGGGGACCGGGGGTGTTCCGGTTCGGTTCGCGCTCGGCTGGCGGACAACAAAGAAAGGGGTTTTCGAGCGACGCGAGCACATTTGCCCCGTCCCGGTGGTGCGGAGGATCCTGGTGGACATCCTGGTGGAACTTCTGCGGGTGCGCCTCCGCCCGAGGACGGCGCGCACACTGAATGTGGGATAGAGAATTTATTTCTTCAATTTCCAATCATTTTCTATCACTCTAGATGGCACGGCAGTAGCAGTAGCGGCACCCAGCGCCAGCACCAGCGACAATAGCGAAATGCACATGGAATCACTTAAGTCCGGGGCTTCGCCGGCTTTCAACTAGCGAGCACCCCCCCCCCCCCCCCCTGCACCGTCGGTGTAGCCGTTTGTCCGCAAGACCCGGAACCGACCGACTCCTGCCGGGCACGAAGTAGCGTGTGAAGTATGTTGATCCTCTTTTATTACTTCCCAGCCAGCAGCCCATGGCTGTTGGTTTTACCTGGCGGCTCGAGGGGACCTGTCGCTGCACCCGAGCCACAGAGAGAGAGAGAGATCAACCCCTAATTTCGCTTAAAACACCGCCCACGGCGCGGCGGATACATCGTTAAGCGGAGCGGACCGGATTATGTAGTTCGTTACTCCGTAGCTCCGTAGCCCCGAAAACCGGTGCTGGATTGGTTTTGGAAACTCCGTGCACCTCGTTAACTCGTTCGTTCGTTCTTTTCCATTCCAGACTCTCGCAGACTCCGGACTCCAGAGTGTGCTGTCCGTTTTGAACGTATTGCTCACGGTGCAGCTAGGTGCAGGACATCCGATGCCGAAATGCCGAAAGTTTTCGCAAGTTCGGCTCCGGACCGTGGAGCACCGTGGAGCTGCAGACAGAGACAGTGCCTGGCGTAAGGTCCACCGGCAACCGGTCGCACTCCGTCGGCCCGGAGACGCGGATTATCGGCGACCATCACCTGCCACTGATTCGTGTGCATATCTGCGCCAGCCAGCCCAGCCGACCCAAGACCCCGCTTTCGGCTGTCGTAGGACCCATTCTCGACCCATACAGGCCAGGTCCAACTGTATGACACCGGATTGTATAAACAGATGGCTGTCTAGCTGTCAACTTGATTATGCGTTGCTGGCAACACTGCCTACCGTATTGACATTAGGCAAATGATTTCAGGCAAAATAACGGTTTGGGGACACCATTGTTTTTCTGCTACGTGCTGGAAAAGCTGGCTCATGGATCAGCTAACTGTGTCTCAGTACGCCAGACATCCCTACGTTTGAAGGCCCCAGGACCCAGGATAGACCCAGAAGATTGGAGAATGGGTACAACATGGGTACTGAACGAAAGACGGACGAGGAATACCGAAAAACCACATGTGAAACTTTGCTTCGCAGGTACAA
>NC_069143.1:5559716-5569048 GCF_943734635.1 Anopheles cruzii
GCCCCCCAAAGAGAGGCGGCTCCCCAAAGAATGTCCCTCCCGCGGACCAGTGGGCATGGTGGAAAGGTGTGTGTGTGTTGGGGGGGGGGGGGGGGGGGGGGGGGGGGTGGAGGTTGCGGCTGAAGGTGACGCGACGGGGGCCGCGCATGAAAATAAACACACACACCCGGCCGGCGTAAACAAGTTCGCGCGCATCGCTCGCTCTCTTCGCGCCATCACCACCACCCGGGGGGTGTGGGGGGGGGGGAGGGTTTCCGCTGCCGCCGCCGCCACTGGTGGTGGTGGTAGCGGTTGGAACACTAATCTGTTTAATGCTATTGTCTGCGGTATTTCCGATTCTCCGTCCACGCTCCGTCTTTTCCTTCGCGCCGGGTGGCTGAAGGGAGGTTGAGTAGGAGGGGGGAGGGTGGCCGGGACCGTGGTTGCGGTTTGCGGATTTCGGCGGGGCTAACGGGGTGGGTGGCATCCGGCGGCGGCGGAGGCGGGGGTTGCCAGCTGACAGCGCAGCGCTCCTCTCGCGGAGAGTCGCAGAAGAGTCAATAAAAGTTATGGGCATTGTTCGTCACACACACACACACACACCACACTATCTGGGGCTATCTGTTTCGCTCTCTGCTCCGTCCGCAGCAACACGGCACCAAACTACTATCAAAAAGGACGTACGTCAGATCATTCTTCCCCCCCCCCAAAACGACCTCCGCTCTCGGAGTTAATCCTATTTTACGCGGCCACAATCAGAGCACACACACATTGCCTTCCCCCCCACCCTTCCCCACCGGGGGTAGCGTACCGCCATCGTCCGGGGCGCAATCCCGGACGATCGTCAGGACGAAGCGCACGTAGCGTCGTGACCCGTTCTGGACCCGTCCCGACAAGGAGCCAGCCTCCTCCACTAGCCCCTGGGTACCTGTGGGTGGGTAGGACACCCCACACCCTCCCCCCACGCTGCGGAATCAGTAGCTGCCGCTCCACTAGCGACGCCAGCGCCCTCTGGCGGTGAACTCCGATTACAAATTGCTTTATTGCAGCCGCCAGCCGAAAAGCGCCAATAATCTTGGCAGCGGCAGCCCCACACCCACCCACCCTGCCCACCCTGCCCCCCAGCCTGCTGCAGGGGAGCAAGACATCAATAAAACTGCGAACCCCCGCAGCAGCCAACCGCAGCGCGCGCCCGTCGGAGACATCGTCCTCTGGTCGTGGTCGTCCTCAGCTCAGCTCAGCAGTCCTTTGCTCCATGCTCCGCTGCGAGGGCTTGCGGTGCGGTGTGAATCCCCCCCCGCCCAACCCCCCCGGACACCGGGCCAGCACCCTGAATGGCGTGTGTCACGAGGACGAAGGACTTACGCGGATGTTACGGAGCGGCGACGGCGACACACACTACTACTACGGCTTCGAAGCTCCGCTGCGGCTGCGAAGAGAGGCCAAAGATGCGCCCCACTCCTCACGTCCCCTCTCCCCCCCCCCCCCCCCCCACTCCTCCTGCTTCCTTCTGCTGCTGCCTTCGCCAGCGGACGGAAGGGACTCTGTTTAAAGAGAGAGAGAGTGTCTTAATTTTAAACCCATTGGCTTCGGCCCGGTCAACCGGGCCCGACCCGGCCGACCCGACCCCCGGTCACGGGTGAGTGGCAGACAACATGCAATAACACATTCGTCTCCCCAATCCCCCCACCCCCGGCGTGTGGTGGTGGTGGACCTTGGGGGGGCCGGGGAAGAACAACAAATCACATCAAAAGCACCAACCGTGCGTCCGTGCGTCGGTCCATTTGGGACTACTGCAGAGTGCTGCCCCCCCGGCGGCCCCCTGTGGCCCGAACCGGCGGAAACCGGATACGCTTCCCCCTTCCCCCCTTCCCCCACTCGTTTCCACCCCGCTCCCTCCTCGGAGTTCCGGAGAAACATGTAAGCAATTTAGTCTAATCATACGGCCCGGGCCAGGCTGCTGGGTGCTGTGCTGGGTGCTGCTAAACAATCAACCCCCCCCCCACGCCACACACCCAGGCCCTCAAGGAACCCTTTCACCCCGGGCATGCGGGCCCCCCCCCCGGGGGGGTTATTGTTTAATCTTTCGCCCACTTTCCGGACGCGGACCGCTTCCTTCGGACCTGGGACTGGACCTGGCCGTCCCTGGAGTGGTTTTACGATGGAGGCCCCTCTCCTCACCCTCCGGCAGGACTTCTTCAGGACGCCCAGCCGTCCAAGCCCCCCCCCTCCCCCCCGTAAGTCGTAAAGCCGGAGACGCATCCTTCGGAGCGTCCGGCAATGGGCAATAGAAAATCACAACACAACGCTCCACCAAGTAATCACCACCGCCACCACCACCAAGGCAATGAAACAGCTGCGTGCCCCCCCCCCCCCCCCTCCAGCCCGCTCCCCCCGAGGTGGGGTCACTCTTGGTACATCGGATTCCTGCAATGGAGGCCGCGCTGCAATGATTGCAAGTGATAAAATATGATTGTTAACCTAATTTACCGGGGGGGGCTGGGTTGGGTGGGATAGGGTGGGTGTTGGGCGGGTGGGGAGAAAGCTACGTGGGGGAGCAGTACTAGCAGCCCACAGAAGCACATTAGATTTCGAGCGATTTTTTTTCCATTGGTTCCTCCTTTTTTGGGGGTTTCTTTTCCTGTTTTCATTTTCATTTCGCGCGCTGCCCCCAGATGGCGCTCGGGCACACACACACTGCCCGCGTAGTCTTTATAGGTCTCCCCCCCCCGCACCCCACATTCCTCACCCTCCAGGGGAGTAGAGTCTTCAACAGAAGCAGAAGAGAAAGAACCCAACAGAGTCCTCGGCCGTCCCGCGAGAGTCCCGCGAAAAATCCAGCGATTTTTCCAGCGGAGTACCTTCCCAGTACCCCTCGCTCGTCACCCACCCCACCCTGCACACAGCCTGCCCGTTGCGCTCGCGCTTCCGTGCCTTTCTGCACTTGAAAATTTAAATTTATCGATTTTTCATTAAAGATTATGAAAATAAGAGCGCGCGAGACGGGCGGCTGGGCCGGGCCGGGCTGGGCGGCTGGGTGGCTGGCCCGCCGCAAAAGGACCGCGTGCGCGCGAGCATAAGATGCGAGCAGCAGCCCCCGCCCCACCCCCTTCCCGGCTGACGGCTGCTGCTGCTGCGGCTGGCGGCGAAAACGGAAGGAACGGAAGCTGTGAAATAGTGGTGCCTTTTAGTGGTGTTGGTGGAGGGTGGATTGGTGGGGGGGGGGGGGACTGACGGCACTCCACGGTGGTAAGCGTATTACGGAAACCGCCACTCGTAAACCGCAACCGGCGCCGCCTTCAACCGCAACACCCCACCCGCCCTCCGTCACCATCTCTCATGCCGCTGATCTGCTGGATTTTTGTTCACAGTTTTCTTGCGCGCCAATGTCGAACGGAACGGGGAGGGGGCGCTGTAGGGTACGGGGGGGGGGGGGGGACACAGAGGGTGGGGGGGAGAGGTAGCGAATTAACGAAGCAACCACCGCGCTCCTGAGAAAAACGCAACCCCGTCTCCCCGGGAAGGTCGGGAGGGGGGTGAGGGAACCGGGGGGGGTGGGGTAGGTGCCGAAGAATGCCGAAATGCCGACGGGTGACCACAACGCACACACACACCCACACACACCCACACACACCCACACACACACTCGTCTCTTCCTCCGCGAAACGCCCTTCTTCGTAGCTCCTGACTCCGACGGCGAGGCGAGAAGACGTGCGGACCGTGGGGTGAGAGGGGGAGGTTGCGAAAAGAAAAACATGGCCCCGAACTGTGGAGTGAAGTGGACTCCCCACCGACACAAGCCACTCACTAAGCCACTCACCCGGTGAGTCCCCCCACCCCACCCCTTCAGGTCCTGGGACCGCGCCATCGTCGTTCGTGCGATAAGCTGCCACCTCACCCCACACCCCGTGCCTTTAATGACAATCGCTCACCGACATCTCTGCCCCCCCCCCCCCTCCCCCCCATCCTTCCCACGGCACCCCTTTACCACCGCCAACGGGGGAGGGAGGATGGCCCTTCAGAAGGTTAATATATTATGTAAATTTGATTTTCGTTTTATCCTCCTAAATTTGACTTAAACCTTTTCCGAACCCAGCCCGCAGGGGGGTGGGGGAGGGGGCATTTCACCGGCACCGGAAGCGCCGACGCGCGCTTCCGGAAGCCGCGGGGTTCCGACGGTCGGCCCGGGGGGGGGGGGGGTCGGATCGGATCGGATCGGCTTGGCTCGGGCTTCTTCTCGGAGTTCTTTTCTGCCACCACCCTACTGCGGCCGCCCGTTAGCCGCCCCCACTCCTCCCCGCCCCTCCAGCTGGTCTCCAGCTTCCGGTGGAGGAGTCGAAGGCGGAGGCGGAGGAGTGTCTAATCTTCTCGCGCCAAAGGAACCTCACGAACCGGCGGAGCACACAGAGCCCGGAAACATACGCCAAGTGGAATGTGAATCAACCCCCCCACAGGCCCGACACCCCCCCCGTGACAATGGGTTAGTGGAAGTGGCCGGATCGGGGTCTGGATAGGATATTCCGGGGGAGGCGCGCGCGCGAACGGTGTGCAGTCTAATGGAAAGATATTTACATCTAATCTACATACATAATAACTTAACCGTTGTCCTCGCTGCTGGCGCCGCAGCTGTGCCATGTGCCGAAAGGATGAACCGCACACCAAGCCGCACCCCCACACCCCACCCCCACCCCATTCGAGCAGCGAGCAGCCGATTTTAAAAACGCGCCAACGTCTCGGTGCAGTCCGCGCGCGGTCTTTTCCTGTTTTCTTGGGGCCTGCCTTGTTGCCTTGGGCTGGTGTCGTGGGCTCGGCAACCAGAGGACCTCCGGTGGACTCCGGCGGACTGGAATTTGTCGTCTCTCGTCCTTTCGTCAGCGATCACTCTGAGGCTCGATGGCCCCCTCCCTGGCTGACTCAGATGGTCTCAGATGTGTCCAAGTCTGGGCTCTGGGATTGCGAAAAGGTTCTCTACTTTCCCAGCTACGAGAAGGTGAGTGAAATAGTTTCCTCAGACTTCTAGAAATGATCTTGGTTGGCGTGAATCTCCTCCGTTGTGACGTTGTCAGAGTGCTTGAGACGACATCGAACTGCCTTCGGCCACGGTATTTTTTGCAACGTTTTTGTTTTCTTTGCATTTCTGTTTTGATTAAAGTAAACCTTTTTCTATGTTATACACGCGTTAAAAATCCAGAAATCCATTATTTTCTCGGTAGATAGCTTTAGTGATCGGTATCTCGTGAAGTATGGATCGGACAGATTCAAGTTTAGGCTGATACTTTACACTTAAAAAATGCTTTCACGGTTTTTTGGTTTTTTCCATTCGTTTGTGAGTTACAGGGTGTTAACAATGGAGGTCAATGAAGAGAAAATTCGGTATATTTGACAGTTTTTGTCCAATAAATGCGAAAATTCAAGTTAGACCGCTGAAATTTTGCATGATGTTTATGGTCCCAATACAGCTAGCTGGGTGAAATTTTGGTTTCGTTGACACATTTCAGTTATTTTTTATGTTAAAGCTTAGCCAGACAGGTCATCGAAAATGTCGACAAAATCACAGAAATAATCAAAGTTGATCACCAGCTTAGTAGCAAGAGCATCGGTCAGGAGTTAAAGATCAATAATCAAGCAGCTTAAAGCCATTTGCGCAAAGCTGGATTCACAAAGAAGCTCGATGTTTGGGCGCCACCCTATTTACTTACTTACTTACTTAGCACCCTATTTACACTAAAAAAAATTATGTATCAATTTTCCATCTGCCAAGTTTTGATCAAACGGATCGAAATTGAACCATTTCTTAAAAGGATGGGTACTGGGGATGAGAAATGGCATGAATACGACAATACTGCGTGAAAATAATCGTGGTCTAAGGTTCTACTGAGTATATGGTGGGACTTGAAAGGAACCGTTTATTATGAGTTGCTTTCGTGTGGCCAAACACAAAATTCAGATCTCTACTGTCAATAATTGCACCGTTCGAAGCTAGCAATTGACCAGAAACGACCAGAATCGGCCAACAGAAGAGGTTTTGTGTTCCACCAGGACAACGCAAATGTTACGCACGTCTTTAGTGACTCTCCAGAAAGCCCAGGAGCTTGGTTGGGAAGTTTTAATGCATCCGCCGTATAGTTCGGAGTTTGCACCAAGCAATTGACACCTTTTTCGCGCATTACAAAATTTTCTGAATGCTCTAAAACTTAAATTACGAAAGGATTCTGGAAAAAGATTGCTGGAGTTTGTCGCCAATAATGACCAAGCCTTCAACAAAAGCGGAATTATAAACCAATCTTTGGAAAGACAACAAATTTTCCAACAAAATGGTGCATACTTGAAGCAAATCGGACCATCCGAACATCTTAAATACAGTTTTGAAGCACATGCAAAAATAATGGATTTCTTTTTCCCCAACCCAATATAATAAATAACCATTTTTTTCCAAATTTAAACGCCTGAACTATCTGCAATCTGCATGACACTATAATGGTTGCATGCATAATCGTCTGCAAATATTGAAATTCTGATAAAAAACTAATGCTCAATGAAAGAATATAAAATGATCCCAGAACCCATGGTCTATTTGGTAATTATTACTATCTGAAGTACCCAACCCGTGAACTATTATTTCAACGTGACAACGTTCTTTCTGACTAATAGTTATTAAAATATTGCTAAGCCCCTTCTATCAAATCTTTATCGCTCAAGATCTAAAAATATTCTTTCTTTACACCAACTTTCGTTGAATGCATATTCAGTTACCCGAACTGCAAATGGAAAAGGCATAACAATTGCACAAAGTAGAATTCTATACAAACGCGTATTCTGAAACAGCTAAATGCTTATCACCTGCAAAGGGTACATGCGGTTGTTCGAGTACAAGATAGACATTTCATCTAATTTACCTAAACAATGGAAAAGGCATAAAGTTCGTAAAGATAGTATATACGTTTTGTATGGCCATTTCATAGACTGCATGGAGACCAGGCGGCTCCTTATGCATCAGAAAGTGTTTCCTTCAAATAAGCCTAGCGAACACGGACCGATCGGGACGGACGCAAAACTTACTGGAAACAGTTTAAAATTACCTAAATTTTAAAGCAGTTTTGTGCTGCATTACCAAAGTGCAAAAACTGTACATTTTCGTAGTTTTCTAATTCCTGATAAAAATGTAGAAGCAATGCCAAGCATGAATATAGGTTTTATTCACATCAACGAAACGATCCTTTACCTTCTTCATGATGTAGCTACATTGACGTTGCAGAGCTGTGCTAACGATCACATTAAAGTAGCTGATAAAATTTGGTTTTAAAGAGCAGTTTTTTTTCGGTAATTCAAAAAGGTAATTTCAAAACATTATTTAAGATGCTTGGAAAATTAGTCGTCTTTGTCTTTGGTTCACAATGCCTGCCTAGTAGCATTATTGGTCATTATTGGCAAAAAACTCGAGCAATCTTTGTTCACAATCCTTTCTTGATCTTGAAATAGTTGCCAATCGCAAAAGTAAAAGTTAGGCAAAACAGGGAAAAGGTAAATAAGTAAACAAGTAAATAGAAAATAAACAAACAAATAAACAAACAAATAAACAAATAAACAAAAACACAAAAAAAACAAAAAAAAACAAAAAAACAAATAAGTTAATAAGTAAAGGTCGCCGGTAATGAACGTAAACCCTGTCGACGTTCCATTTTCAAGGCAATTACAGGGTATGTCATCGTCGGTGGTGGGACATACTCGGCCCATATCATCAGCCCTTTAATCCACCTCCATCACTTCCCCCAATCCACCCACCCCACTGCCCACCGCCCCTTTCGCACTCTAATCCCAGTGATACGCGCGGGTTGCCATCGATCGTTGCTGCTGCTGGGGGCTTCCGAACCAAACTAAGCGGCTTCAAATTCTCGATACAAGCCACGTGTACTCCTGTGCTCCCGAAGTTCCTACTGCAAACACTCCCCGACCATGTCCCCTTACACCATGCCCGCGACCCACTCGTCCGCCACAATTATCATCAGTCAATTTTCGCAAGCACATCCCAGGCCGGTCGTTCGGTGGGTGAGGGCGGTGATCCTATCAAACCCCCCCCCCCCTTCTCCCGGTTGCAGGCGCCCCCCCAACAAGCGGGTGGGGTGGGGTAGAGTACATTTCATTAGACAGTTCATTGTGCGGCCCGCGGGCGCGCGCTGCACTTCGGTGTGGAAGTGAAACCGAAATGATTCCTTCTAATTTATTTCCCCGGGACGTCAAATGCGGAAGTAAATCTCATTTTCCGACCACCACCACCGCTCCCGCTCCACCTAATCACCCATCCTGCCCCCCACGCACTGCGCCACCCCTCCACAGCAAGTTACTTTCGCCTTTTTTCCTGGCGCTCTTCCACTTCCGAGAGTGTGCTAAAGACTTCTTTTATCTTAAAATAATCTTCACTCCACTCCACTCTCCCGGTGCGTGTGCTTCACTTCGCTTCGTGCGGGAGGGGGCTGCGGTAAAGGATCACGGCCGACGGACGACGACGCTCGTCGGACTCGGGATGGGCCCCGCGTGTTTCGATCTTAATTTATGTTTGGCAAACCCGGTCACGTCCTCATTAAAGATTCCTCGCCGGCTCTCTCTCTCGCTCTCTCGCTCTCTCGGCGCGGCCACCCAAAGGCCGCCGGGATCCCTTCATCCGCTGAGCCACCGATTCGCCCCCTCCCCGCGGCCCATCCAGGGCGGTGGACGTCGATTCCCAAGATCCGCACCAAGGCATCGATGGGCGCGGGGCTGAGCGATGGGCAGCGAAGTGACTCGAGGTCCTCGGGATTCCGATTTATGCGCCGGCACCGGCACCAACCCTGCCACCGCCCGCCGTTGGCCCTCTCCCACCCGCACCCTGTGCGTCGTGATGATGGCGAAGAAAAAACGTGACGAATATGGGGTAACGCGACGACGACGGCGCCGGCATACGGGACGGCCCCCCCCTCCCCCCAGTGTCCCTCACAGGGGGAAAGAGAGATAGTGTGTGCTGGTGTGTGTGTTTGCGCGTATGTGTGAGAGCAAGAGAGAGAAAGGGTGAAGTTCAGGGATCCTTCTGGAAGCGCCGTGCACAGCTCTCGGGCGGGGCGGGGGTTTGGTTCCCTACCCTACCTGGGTGCCCTGGGATCATCGACCGTCCCTGCCCACCCCTCCTCACACGTTAAGCACACACACTCACACACAGAGTCCTGCCAAAGGTTGGGCCTTCGGTGACGTGCCGCTAGTTGGCCATTTTTTGATGATCCCCACAGCAACCCCCCCCCCCCGCCCCCTCCTTCTCGACTCACTCACCGTCAAAACTCAATCAACACCCTTGCCCCCCCCCCCCCCCTCCCACCCGCTTTATA
>NC_069143.1:5569148-5635920 GCF_943734635.1 Anopheles cruzii
CGCACTCGACTCACTCACCGTCAAAACTCAATCAACACCCTTGCCCCCCCCCCCCCCCCACCCCGCACCCCAATCATCCTGCCCCACCCTCCCTGGGGCACGCCAGGATCCGGTCTAACGGACGGACCTAAACGCCACAAAGCCCATCTCAACCCCCTCCCCTCGCCCCAAAAGCCCCCTCCCCACCCCGCTGCTAAGGTACCCGAAGTGCCTTTCGCCGAAGGCCGGTGGTGAAACATGAAAAGCGCCCCCGCGTCGAAAGCCAGGGTGGACGAGACGAGATCCTTTCCAAATAGCAGGCGGGCGCAACCCATCCTGGGCGAGTCCTTTTTCCTGTGCCATGAGCGTGATGGGCGGGAGCGGTGGCGGGGACGCAAGGGTACATTTGGCAGCCCTTGGGCCCTGGGGCGGCCGACCTCGGTCGCCCGCCGCTGCGGCCACTGTTCCGCTCCGATCTTTGTTGTGGTTTATTTGATTATAATTTTTCCTTAAAACGTATCCCGTGCCAGAAGATAATGCCTCCTCTCGTCCTCTCTTTCCTTCTCTCGCTCTCTCTCGCTCTCTCTCTGTCGCACACACAATGACACAACAACTGCAGGCGGGATAATCATCGCCCCGCTCGCTTGCTGTTGGCTCCTGCACCTGCTGCTGCTGCCGATTGACGACCATCCCGCCAGTTAAGCGCCGACCGCAGGCCACCCCCCTCCCACCTCGTCACCCCAGGAAGCCACCTGTGCGGGTCCGTTTACTTGCCCGAGGGCGGCGGCTCGGCTTTAAATGCGACCCTTCCTCGTCGGGAGTCATCCGGGGCCCGGGGAAATGGCCGTGTTTTTCCCACACACACCCCCACCCTCCCTCTCTCTCTATCTCCCTTTCTGCCGCCCGGGGGTTTCCGGATGCTCCGATGCTCCTTCGAAAGTTGCGAGGCGAGGCGAGAAAAAAGTAACCAGCACCTACGGAACGGAAGGGTAGCAATTTTGAGTCCCCACGCGCTGGAATGTCCGCGCTGGAGTGTTATCGGGACGAGGCCCCCCCCCCCCCATTCCCACGCACACGCACACTATCTCCCATCCCAACTCCTGGGCCGCGGTCCGCGGTTTGTGGTTTCTTGGATCAAATATTTACAATCGAACGATTACAGGTCGACGCAGTCGACGTCGCAGCTGGCTCGGGCTTCCCAGATCCATATTCCGATAGTCCTCCCACTCCACCCTCCACCCGCTGACTCACTGGTGGTGGTTTTTTTTTCTATTACAGGAACAAGAAATCGTCCCTCATCAAAACCCCCCGGGGTGTTTTGCGGTTTCTTGCGGTGTGTGTTTTGTCCGATAGTGTGTCACAATCTGGTTGGGAGGATAATTTTTACACCCCCCGCCTCCCCCACCCTCCGCCCCTGCTGAGCCCGAACGCGATGGGGGCTCAGCTGTGTGTCGCGCTGCATAATTGATGGACTCCACTTCACTTCTTTCACTTTCTTCTGCTGCTTTTCCACTTGCTGCTGCTGCCGATGTTGTTGTTGTTGTTCTGGTGTTGTTCCTTCCTGCCTTTTTTTTTTTGGTTTCTCCTTCTCCTCATCCCCCGCGTAATCGCAACGGTTAATCGCTTTACACTTTGATGGCTTTGGCGATCGGGCGCTCGGTCACATTCTTTTTTTTCCCCCAGCGCCCTTGCAAGTTCCAACGCAGTTTCGCCCGGGATTTTTGGCGGAGTTCCACCAACTCACCAACAACAACAACAAGGGGAAGCCGCGGCGGGGTCGAGCCAAAAAATCGATCGGTGGTGGCGCGGCTAAAACGACAACCAAGACAACGGGGCCGAAAGCACCTGGCAGGAGCCTCGGAGCGGAACGCAGGAACGGTAAGGCTAAGGCCCCGGGACCGGACGGTCGCTTCGATTGGCCGGGTGCTCTGGTGCCGGGCTCCGGGCCAGTGCAGTGGCCCGGTGGCCAACGATTGGCCACCGGGCACCGTCGAGCGAGCCGAGCGAGCCAGAGCGGGACAGCGAGACGCACCGAGCGCCAATCCGGGCATTGGATGCATCTCCAGCCGCCGGTGCATCGGCTTGCCGCCGGTCAGTCGGTGCAACACACACGATGCGAACGCGAAGACATCGCGAGACCGAAACCGAAGGTGCTCGGGTTTCGGGTGCGAGGCGGATCCCGTTGCGGGCCTTTCCCGAGCCCAACCCCATTCCGTCACCTCCCCCCGCACCTCCCTCCCCGTCGTCGCCACCGCAAGCTTCCAGCAACAACAGCGGTCCATAGGGCGGTGCGCCTGAATGTATGTCGTGCGTGCGGCATACATTCAGGCGCACGCGTCGTTCGGAGTCGAGCCCGGGGTGAACGGTGCCCATCTCTCTCGCTCGCTCGCTCGCTCGCTTTCGCCCTCGGTCGGCGCTCGGCGCTCGGCTTCCTCAGTCAGCCGTGTTTGGGGCGGAATTGTTGCGCGCTCCTTCGACGATGAAGGCCGACCGCCGTCGTTGCCACCGCCGCCGCCGCGGCCTTCTGGTTCGTCGGCTTCGTTCGTGCTTCGGCGGGGTGTAGTAGGTGGCCGCCGGGGGCGGCCTCCTCGGCGACGACGACGACGGGCGACTACGGCGTGCCGTCGGAAAAGTCCGCCGTCTCAGTACGCTGCAGGCCCGGTGAAGGTGAAGATGAGTCATCCTCCCGCTCCGTTCGCTGAGCTCCTTGGTCAGAGTCCGTTGGCTGCTCCAGGCTTCGTACGTGGTTGTTTTTGTTGCTGCTGCTCCTGCCGCTGCTGCTGCTGCCGCCGCTGCCACCGCCACTGGTGATCGCGCCGCCACCGCCAGCCTGCTGCCCCGGGCACCACCACACCTAGCTTGAGCTTGAGCTAAAAACGGGTAAAAAGGGGGAAAAACGGACAACAACAAACAACAAACAGCACAAAACGTGGTGACCGAGCGAAACGGAGTGCAAAAGAAGCAAAACGGAGTGAAACACTAACGACACTAGCGAGCGCCGCGGAGTGCAAACCGGACAACAAACCAGTAAAAAAGGTGCGAAAAAGGAACAGTGTGCGACCATCTATCCGTCGGAAACCGTCACGTCACGTTGGTGGCCGTCAGTGGCAGTGGCCGGCGCGCCAGTCAGCGAAGGACACTGAAAGGATCCCACAGCCTGCCGCCCGCACCGCACTCCACCGTCGAAGCCGCCGGAGCCAGCGTTCATCGGCCGGCCGTTTTGTCGGCGGCCTTCGGGCCACCTCTGTCAATCAATCAAAGTTTTGTAGTGAAAATTTGGCCTCATTTGGACGTGGCCAGGTGGGAGTGCCGTGTCTGTGCTCCGTGTCTGTGCCGTGTGTGTACCGCCGTGTGTGTGTTTCTCTACAACAAGTTTGAACCGCAGGTAACCGCATAGCTCTAACAGGTCCGTGATCGTATTCGAGAGTTCTGCCGCCCAGAGGTATGTATTGCCGTGGTGGTGCGTGATGCGTGTGCGTGCGTACGTGCGTGCGTGCGTGCATGTATGTGTGTGTGTGTGTGCTGGTGAGAGAGAGAAAGAGGGAGGGAAAGGGGGAATGGAGCTATTGGTTTGGAGCGGTAGTTGGAAGCTGTGAGCCTAGTCCCTGCTAGCCGCGCGGACCTCCGGACCTTTCTTTCGGCCTCCCCGGGCCTACCCCGCGGGGTGTGATCGCCTTTCGCACGGCGATCGGCAGGAATCTCAGGACCTCGCCTCTGGACTGACGCCTTATTGCAGACACCCCTGTACTACTGTGAAAGCCCGGGATGCCATTATTGAGTGTGTCTGTGTCTGTGTGTGTTTCGTTTCTGTGCAGGGCCCCCGGTGGGTGACCCTCCCGCAAGCCCACCCAGCTCGCCGAGCCAGCCCAGCCCAGCCCCGACCGTCATCGACTTTTCTTCTATCAACCCCCAACCCGAAACGAAATAGCGAAACGCAGTGTGCGTGCGTGCGTGCGCGTGTGTCTGTGTCTGTGGTTCCCCAGGTGGCCAGGACAGGCTAACTGACTACCTTGCCTAAAACCCTACCCACTCCCACCCCCGCCTCCCCCGGCCCACACCGAAAACGAAATTCGCCAAAGGGTTTTCTCCCGGCGCTGGTCCTCTGCGAAGTTCGCAAAGAAAAATCGCGTGGCCACGGCCCATCCTTACGGTCCTCGATCAACTATTTGCGGCGGCGGCGACGACGGGCGATCCCGTCCCCACCGATGGAGCTGCGGCATTCTCGCCTGGCCCGGGTATGTAACTTGCACTTGCACGCACATTTCGCCATTCGGCCCGTTTCGCCCGATCGCGCGCGCTGCCCGTAAATGTTGAGGACGAACGAACGGAAAGAGGAACCGAAAGCCACGGCACAGCAGGGTCGGGTCTCCTCGAACCGATCAGACACACATCGAGTTTATCGAGTTGTTGGGGCGCGGTTTTGCGTCGAAAGCGCGTGCGAGAAGCGAGGACTCAAACGGGCCCGAAATAAGAAGCCCAAAATGCGCGAAAAGATGCCCCAAACTGTGGCAAGCGCACACAGCAATCCTTGGGCCTGGGCAAGACGTAAACCCCAACCCATAAGAAGGGAAGAGAAGGGAAACAAACAAGAGCAAAAAAAACAAGAGCGGGGTGGTGGTAAATATAACAAACAGAACGCAATAAAACGGCGGCGGAAGCGGAAACAGAACCCGGGCTTCACGGGAGGGCCGGGTGGAGGCCGCGCTGACAGCGCAACCGACACGCACACACACACACACACACACACACACACACGTACAAAGTCTCAATGTTCCCACAGCAATTGCACTCATAAACCATTGCTCCCACCCCAGCCCAGCCCAGCCCAGCCCAGCGAAGCATCGTCGGCCCCGGCACGTGACCGAAGTTCCCGGTGCACCGCCCCGATTGACCACTAACCCCCCCACCCCCCTCCCCCCATCAACCCGCCGTCAACCCGTTACCAAACTGCCACCCAGCCACCCACCCACCCTGCCACCTGACAAGAAAAGGCAACGGGAAATTAAAGTCTCCCAAATGCAGCGCCGCGCCGGGGCATTGGAAAAGAAATTAGAAAACTACCACCTTTCGCGGGGGTGCGAGGGGGCGTGATGTTAATCAAAGCCCATATCCGGATAGCGTGCCCCGAGGAGCGGCGGAACCCCCCCCGGTTGGAGTTGCACACGATCGCTGGTACAACGGATTGCAAATTTCCGTGCCTATTTCCGTTCCCGTCGTCGTCGTCCCGATGGGATGGGAGGTGGGAGGGGTCTTAATGCTTCCGATTATGCTACACCCAACCCCACCGCCCAGGCCACTTGGCACACACTGCCTGTTTTCTTAGGGGGTTTCCTTCCGGTGGGTTCCGAGCGACCGGGACCGGGTCCGGGCGGCGGTTTCTTAGCGATTTTTGTTTTATTTCATTTCCGTCGCGCCTGCCCGGCCCGGGCTAGCATGTGAGCAGTTGATGGGGGGGAGGGGGGGTGGGGGTTGATGTTACTCAAGACGTTCCCTTGGCGATCGGGTCCACCCACCCCGCAGCTGTCGGCAGGTTTTCGACATTGAAGTTGTTGCTGAAATGCGGATGTGTCACGGAACCGTGCCACGAACTCGTCGAATGGTCATTTGGGGTTCCTCGGGGCGGAACAGCGGAGCAAGGACACACAGGGGGGGTTGTGTGTTGTGGCCCGCATACATTTTTGCCCCCGGGGCAGACCCCCGCACCCAGCCAGACAATGTAGCCGAGACATTGAGCCGAGCTAGAGCTAGGCCCCCCGATAATACCCCTGCAGCTGGCAGCCAACCTGGGTGCCAAAGCTGCCAGTTCCGGCCAGGCGGCCAATTGGCCAGGACCAGGGCAGCGTGTAGAGGAGCAGCGCAGCCGGCCCACCATAAACAAGTAGTAGGCCCCCGTCGCTGGGTGTGCTAGAACATGTGCTCCAGAACATTTTGGCCCGGATTCCATTTTGGGGGGCGCTCCAGGGAAAGAAACCTTTTTTCGGCGGCCCTGGACGTGGACGCACCAGTGCTAGAGCTAGTCCGGAGTGTAGCACGTAGTCCGGAGTGTAGCGACGGCGACGAGACACTCTTGCTGAACCAGTGCGCTTTGAGATGCTGCCTCACTAGACAGAAAAATGGGAAGCACCCTACCGACAATTGGCAGAGCAGAGACGTCAGACACCAGTGACAATTACCGAATGGCCCTTGGTTCCACTGAGAAAGCGCGAGAGAGAGAGAGAGAACGATATTCTTGTGTTAATCCACACAACGGCACGATCTGCCGTCGTCCCAAGTCCCAGTGTCTTCCCAGTGACGAAAGCACCACAGTTGGGAGCAGAAGCAAGAATTCAAGAATCTGTACAATAACACTCTACAATTAGGCTTGGTTACATGGTTCTTCGAAGAATTGCAACACAAACCAAGTTGACCATAGCGGAGATCGCCCGGTGTGATAGGTGTCAATTGCAGAAGTGTCAATCCAGCGCGTCCAGCTATTCGAGTAAATTAATCGGAAACCATTCAGCTTACGGTGGCTGCAATCAACCAGCGATGCCAGATACAGAGTTGCCAATTGAACCGAACCGAAACAGTACGAACAAAACAACATCACGATGATGACACGTGTATACTCATCGTATGTGCATTTATGTGAAACTACAAACAACTATACAATACAAGTCTGGTGCCTGGTGCGAATCGTTTCTACTAATCGACTGCAAACCGTGCCGTGGTTGACTTTGCATTTTAATGTTGCAGAGGAACAGAGTGGGTCTGGACCAGAGACCCACTGTGGATCTCTGTTGCTCTCTGTAGCGTTGTGTTTTACGGGCGCCTGCTTCAAGTCAAGTGTTTCCAACATGACGACGACCTAGTTCCAAGTCGGGGTTTTTTCCGACACCAAACCGCACGCTTCGAATTCGGCATCCTGGGGTATCGCTCAGAGGCCCATCATTGCCATTGCCATTTCAATCGACCAGCTATCGACTGCCGATGGTCAAAACGTGTTTGTCAAACGTCAAGACTCGAGACTTGAGGCTCCGGACTCCGGATATCTTCTTCATTTACGGGGGTTCAATTCAAGTGAGCAGCAAACCCGAGAGCAACCGCAACCACTACTTGGTGACCCTAAAAAAATACGCTTGTGTGTGTGTCTGTGTGTGTTGCAGTTATGAAACCGAAATTTGCGCGTGGCTTTCTCTAGCTGTCAATTGCGTCATCATCATTCATAGTGCGTTATTGGCAGCCAACTCTGCCTTGTTGTTGATGGCTAGCAAAGGGGTATCAGCTTCAAATGAAACACGTTCTACTGATGATATGTGATTGGTGTGTGTGTAGGTGTGTGTGTGTGTCTGGAAGGGTGACAATTGAGGCCTACTTCGGGCCTGGACCTGGGCAGACAGACTCCCACTGTGCTCGGTGTTCACAGCCGCTGTTCATCGCCGATGGCGTGATACGGTGATACGGTGCTCGGCTGGCCTGGCTAGGCAAGCTAGGCAAGCCATTCCTGTTATGCCGTTGCTCTAGGCGCGCAATCCGGCACTTCGGACACCTTTCGGAGCACCACAGAAGAAGTGTCACAGTCCGCAATCACTGCGAACCCTCGTTGTGGACCACCACCACCACCGCACTGCGCTTCCGGCCGATCGCTAATCCAGTTTTGTGGAGCACCGGACCCGCGTCCCCCGCGTCTAACTCGGGAATTCCTCGGTCGGGACCAGAACCCATTATCCGGGGAAACGACAACGCGCCAGAGAAACCCGTAGCCAGCCAGCGCCGTAACTGCCAGAAACCTCGGGCACCATAAAAAGATAATGAGATCGAAATAAAGACGCCACGGGACCCCGGCGGCGACGGCGACGGCGGCGGGTTTTGGCCGCGCTGGGGCCTGTCCCCGGAGGGAAAATTGGCACTTTTCCGGCCCCCGCACGCCCGGCAAAAACCCCTTTTGGTCAATCCCATCCCTGCTCTCTCTCTCGCGCGCGCGTCCCGGACCGAGGCCTTGGAGGTAATGTTTTAATTTTACACTCACACTGTCGGCCGCCTCGAGAACCCCTCTTCCAGCGGCAGTCCGAAGGGCCCACAGGGAGGAAGTGGGAAACTACACACAGACACGCACACACACACACACACACACCCCGAGGTGGTATGGGTTGTTCGCGGGAGGGGGCCCTTTAAGATCCTGGGCGAAGTCCCGGTTGTCCCGGGACGGGAGTGCAGGAGTTTTGCGGATTCTTCTTGCGCCCGAAGACGTCCGCAGAGATTGGCGACCAGGCCGCGTCTCGCGTCAGGTCTTCCTGCAGCAGCAGCAGCAGCAGCAGCAGCAGAGCGGAAGAGAGGAACGAACAGGAACAGGGCGACAGAGTTGGGCACGGCACGGCACTACCACCAGATAATAATAACCATCATAGTTATCTCTGCGACGGAAATAAAATCATTCACAAACGCTCTATCTCTCGAGCTACCAGCCCCACCCCCCCTCCCCTCCCACGCTCCCGATCGCTGTCTCTCTCCCGAACTATTCCCAAACCTGAGGCGGTGCGGGAGCGTGCTACCCCTTTATCCGCCGAGGAACTGCAAACACCCTTAGGGATGAAAACATGATTTATGCTTCCACCTTCCCCGACCCGACCGAGCCCGAGCCAGCCCCAGGTCCTGGTCCACACTCCCTTCACCAATTTGGCGAGTGTTTTCTCCTCTCGACGACGACGACGACCGCGCTGACGACGGGACGGGAGTGGTTCGGGAAGAGTGTTTCGGCAAGGGTTGCCAGAGGGTCTCCCGGAGACCTAGCGAACCTAGCCGAAGAGTCACCTGAATCCTCTAAATCCCAGCAGCTCCCGGGGGTTCGGGTTTATGTGCGGGTTCGCCATGTGCAGCTATGTCTCGATGCACGGCGGGACTTCCAAAGCACAGCACGGTATGGCACAGCAAGAAGAAGGGGTTCCTGTGTCTGCCTCTGTCTGTGGAGCGCGACTGTGCCTTTGACTGTGGCTCTATACGACGTATGACGACGACGACGACGACGACGACGACGACGACGACGACGACGACGACGACGACGACGATGACAGTAAAGAGCACTTGTGACATTCATAATTTTTATTGATTATACGCACGATAAATAATCGCCGAGAGCATGACGCTCCTTAACAAGCCATCGGAGGGATTCCCCTAGCCCGGGCATTGTCGACTTCCAGGGGTTCGGGTTTCGGGAAGCGGATTCACGGATATATAAAAAACCGACGAGCCAATGACGACTTGCGGAATGTTAGGGTGGAAACAGGACGGACTTGGGCGACAGAGTTGGGCGATGTTAATGCGGTGGTTTCCACGGCCAGTTTGTGCGTAATGTTTCACCTCCACGTTTCGTGCTACGTTTCGTTCTTTTGAAGCATCTCCAATCGTCGCATCTTGTGTGGGACCAGCGCCCGCTACCAACTACCAGTCGCCACCGTCCGGGGTGCTGATCCAGCTGATCTCCGGAGATCCGGACACCGCGTCCGAACGGCACTTCCTCCGCGACCGTGAGTGAGTGAAAGGCCCGTCCGAAAAAGTGACCCGACAGAGTGGACTTGGACTTGAACGCAGGAGCTTTAGTTTGACAGGTCCACGCGAGAAGAACCTCTAGACAGTGCGTGCTAGTGTATGTGTGTGAGTGTCAGTTTGTGGGGTGACGTACCCAGAACAAAACCGGTGCCGGTGATTTGTCGAATCAGAGTGTGCCTAACTCGCAACTAACTCGCCGTCGTGGCTGGTGAGACCCAAGTGCTAATCGAGCTCTCGATATGATCGACAACGGGTACTCGTACGTGACGCGCGACAACCTGCGGTACACGGAGCTGAACGATGGCCGATCGTACGCCCAGATGGGCACGGTTGCGTCGCCGTCCACGGCGGCCATGGTCAACCGAGGGCTGGTCGACTACGACACGGCGGCGCACCTCGCGAACCACCGGGCGTACGATCCGGCGCCGCAGACGGCCTTCGAGCGCTACGACACCACCAGCTACGTGCCGCAGCGCGCCAACCTCTACCCACCGGCCGCCTACGGGAGCGCCTACGGGCAGCCATCTATCCTCGACGAGGAGCCGAAGTACCTTACCGGAGCCGAGCAGTCCCCCGGCCACCCAGCCCAGGCACAGCAGCAACAACAGCAGCAGCAGCAGCAGCAACAGCAACAGCAGCAGCAGCAGCAGTCGTTGCCACCACCTCCACACCAGGCGCTCGGCCCTCAGCATCACCTCCCGCACCACCACCACCACCACCACCATCATCCGCACCACCACCAGCAGCTGTTGGAGCGTGGAGTCGCCAGCCACCACCACGTCGGCAGCTCGATGAAGATCGAACTGGACGAGGTCGGCTCGACCGGACCGATCTACCCCCGGCCGATGTACCACTACGATCCGACGGGCTGCGGCACCATGCCGCCCGGCTTCTCCGCCATCAATCTGAGCGTGAAGGAATCGAGCCCCCCGCCGACGGTGGCGCCGCCTCCGCTGCCGCTGCCGTCGTACAAGGCGAGCACCGGTACGCCGTCACCGCCGGCGGGCGACGGCGGGCGCAAGCTGCCGACGAGCGGGGACGAGCGGACGGGCAAGATCGGCTCCAGCCGGACCAGTCCCGAGCCCGATCGCAGCCCGGACCAACACCGGAGCAACACCAGCCCCAGCCAAACGTCGCTCGATCTGACCTCCACCAACAACAGGTAACGGTGCCGCGTGTGCCACAGGCCGGCCCGGTCCAAGTGTATGCAATCGGAATTGGAAGTCACAAACCAAGTCCACCAACAGCTCCGACAAGTTTTGAACCAAGTCCAATTAGTCCAATCCAATTTTCGACTTCCTCGATTTCGGAATCAAAGTGTTGCCTCAGCCGATGAAAAGAAATGATCATCGGCCGGGTCCAAGTCTGGTGCTCCCAACCAGCCGCCAGCTACGTTAATTGTATCTTGAACTAGTGTTGCTTTGTGTTCTACTGTCATGGAGCAAAACGTTACCTTACCATGTCTTCTGCCCCATTGTGGTCGTCTTTCCGTGGTGTTGTGGTCTGTGACCGAACCGCAATCGCAATGCATGGTTCACGTTTGATCAGCTTGTGATACACCACGCCTTTCTGATCCCATCCCACAGCACACAGCATTGTTTTTACACCCGAATCCCGATCTGATTGAAGGTTTTCCCGAACCCATGATTTTTTTCACATGTGGTTTTTCGGTTTTCCTGCCTGTCTTTCGTTTCGCTCATGTGGCACACGTTTTCCAATCTTCCGGATCTTTCCCAGGCGGCCTTCAAGCGTAGGGGCGCACTGGGACACACTCCAGCTGATCCACGTTTGCGTGCCATTTTCATCCAAAAGTTCTTGCGTAGTTCAGCGTCCTCGAACTTTTTTGGAGGCCTCCTGGAGGTCTCCTTGTTTGTGAAGTCAAAATCTCCATGTTTAATCGCCTGGTTTTGAAAATCTTTTTATTTTTTCGACCCGAAATCATTCGCCTAATGTCAAACCAAGGCAGTGTTGCCAAGCAAGCATAATTAGGGGGTTACCAAATTGACATCCAGATAGCGAGATCTTTTGACACAATCCGGTTTTCATACTTTTGGACCTGCTGAACCCTCTGTGTGTGTGTGTGTGTGTGTGTGTATTGTGCGTATATCTAATAATCCCCCCCCCGCCCCACACTCTCCTGGCCCCCTTTCGAGCACAGTGGTGGTACGAGTCCACAGTTTGCAGCGCGGCATAGCAACAACACCAGCAACAGCAACGGCAGCAACAGCAGGAACAGCTCGAACGCCACCAACGGCAGTGACCCCGTGTATACTAGCGAGCTCTCGCAGAGCCGATCAGCCCAGGCCCAGGTGGAGGTGAACCCGGCCAGCGAGTACAGCAGCCCGGAGCGCCCCCTCGGGATGGGCTTCGCACGGCCCCAGCCCCCGTCGGCGTCCTACAGCCGGGAGTCGACACCGGACAGCGGTGGCTCCTACTACGCCGACAGCTACCGCGATCAGAGTGGTAAGTAGGCTGGCCCGGCCATAGAACCCCCTGGCCCTGGCTCACCGTCGTCGTCTGCTTCGCGTCCGCAGGGTACAGTCCGCACACGAGCTACGGCATGGTGGTGCAGTCGGAGTACACCAACGGCTACGCGGGGTACGCGCCGAACGCCTACCAGTACACCGGCCCGTACGCCAGCTCGCTCGGGTCCGGCGTCTACCCGTCGACGGTCCCGTCCAGCTACCCGGCGAGCTCGGGCGCCGCCAGCTTCGTGACGCCACCGACCATGAACCAGCACATAGCGCCCCACGACAACCTGCTGAAGGCTGGGTAGGTAGCTCCAGCTAGATCTAGAGCGTGGAGTGGGGGGGCCGAGCCGGCGAGTCTAGGCGTTGTGCCGACTAACCAAAGTAGTTCTTTCCTGTGCAGTCTCACCGGCTACCAGCGGTTAGAGCGTCCCCAGTTTCCGTCGCAGTCCCAGGAGCTCAAGTGTCCGACGCCCGGGTGCGACGGGTCCGGGCACGCCACCGGCAACTACTCGTCCCACCGCAGCCTGTCCGGCTGCCCGCGCGCCTCCAAGCCCAAGAGCAAGCCCCGCGATGGCCAGGAATCGGAACCGCTGAGGTAAGCCGGTCCGCGGGAGGTTCGGTCCCCAATGTCTGTGAACATTGGGGTAGGGGCCAAATATGGCAAGTACAGGGGGTGTGGATGTGGGAGCAATTCGAAGTTCAACTCAAGTAAACGCTTCAAACGCAGCCAATAACGCCAATATTCACTGTTGGTGGTAGTTCCCTTCTGAAGAAAATTGACGAATACTGTGGTATTCTGGTATTATGGACGAGATTCCCCAGTTGCACCATCCCACTCCGATGAGGATCGTTTCGGTTCCGGAGTCGAGTGATGGCTCCATATTTCATCCGTTGTCACATATCGACACAAACACTTCAGCCACTCCAGAACAGAGCTTTCTCATAGTCAAATGTTCTTCTTTATCTTGATATCTTTACAATGCCAACTGACGTAACTTCAGTTTTCGATCGTTCAGAACGTGGGGTTGAAATTATTTTCTGGTGTAATACCGCTTCAGTTGGGACGTCCACTGCGCACTGCATCATTGCTGCATCTCTGCGATCGGCTGAGTGTAAATTTCTGTTGCTTTCCGTATCGTTGTGTTTTTACGGGCCTGTGTTGTTAGCTCCGCGCCAACTATGGGGTATCGAACCCAGGCCGGACGAGCGACTTACCGACTGCGCTTTATTCCGTTGTTACTACGAAAGAGGGGTGAGTAGATTGGTTTTGTGGACAGCACTCGATTGCACGTCTGTTCGCGTCGACGACCACAGAGGAAGAGACAGAATAGGCTTCTGATCTCGGGCAGCTTGATTCACGTATACGCGGACGAGTTGATATGTCACGAGGCGCGTATAGGGACGGATCCAGTGCTTGAGTCACGTTCTGTTTATAGGGACGAATCCAGTGCTTAAGTCACGTGCTGTTTAGTAGCATATGTAGGTCGCTACAATGTGTTAGGCCCGGGGTTTTTCCCCACATGTTTTAGAAGAATTTCCATGACGTCATAGAGTTTGTTGCTGTAACTTCCCACTTATGTTTCTTGTTTCCCCCCACCTTATGCTAGGTGTCCGATTCCGGGCTGCGATGGGTCCGGTCACTCTACGGGCAAGTTTCTCTCGCACCGCAGGTAAGCAGCACCAAACGAGGGGGCCGACCCCCACCCACCCTATCTGAGCCTCAGCTAACCTCAGCCTTCTCTACCCCCCGTCCCCTCTTCAGTGCGTCCGGCTGTCCGATCGCGTTCCGCAACAAGATGCACATCCTGGAGAACGGCGGCACGATCGAACAGGCGAAGGCGGCGATGGCGCAGGCGGCCGCGGGCAAGTTCGAGCCCTTCTCCTGCCCGACGCCAGGCTGCGACGGCACCGGCGACGTGGACGGGACCTTCAGCACCCACCGCACGGTCGCCAGCTGCCCGGGAGCAGCCGGAACCCCCCAAGAGCCGACCGCCGGCAGGTTACCCGTCCCCACCCAGCAGCAACAGCAACAGCAACAGCAACAGCAACAACAGCAGCAGCAGCAGGCCCCGTCCAGCAAGAAGCCTCGCTACGGCGACGCCGGCGACGTCCTGGGCGCCCTCGGCAATCCTGCCGTCGCCGCCGCCGCGCCCAAGTCCTTCAATGGTAAGCTAATCGAGGATTGACCACCACTACCGGACTACTGACTAGACTAAATTCCCCCGCCCTCCCATTCCGCCACCGATCTTCTCCGCCGTGCGGTGCGTGCCCCTCGATCGCGCGTCTTTCCCCTCACCGTGTGGTGCGTGTGTGCGTGCGTGTGCGCGTGTGTGTGTGGTTCCGACACCTTTGACACTTTCCGTTGTGCGTGCGTGCGTGCGTGCGTGCGTGTGGTGTGACTCCAACAACTACGTCCGCAGAGTTTGTCGGCGGGTACGGCAAAGGGTTGCCCTCCGCCGGTCCGCCGCCGGTTCCACCCGCCGGTTCGATCGACTCCAGACCAGACCCGGGGGCCCTACCGTTGGGTGAGACCGGTGGTGGTGATCACCCCCACCATCACCCGCCAGGCGGTGGCGGCTACGGCAACGGCAATCAACACCATCATCAAGAGCAGAGCGGAGGGGGGACGACAGCCCCGGACGACATCCTCGCACTGGACGAGGAGATCACCGAGCTTAAGCGGGAGAATGCGCGCGTCGAGCTGCAGATGCTGCGGCTCAAGTCGAACATCAACGCGATGGAGTCACAGCTGAACCACAGCGGAGTCGGCGTGGGCCTTGTCGCGGGTGTCGGCGGCGGTGGCGGCGGCGGCGGCGGCGGTGTCGGTGGCGGAGGCTCCACCCAAGAGCCGGTCAAGCTGCTGGAGATCGGCACCCGAGGCATCACCTGAAACTTCCTCACGTGTTAGGACGACGACTGCAACTGCAGCTACTGCTAGGGACCGGCCCTCCGCCAGTGAATGTGTCTGTGTGTGTGTGTTACGCTGTGCGTGAATATGTGTGTGTCCGTGTGTGTGTGTGTGTGTCGGTGGAGGTCCGAACGAAGCGCAGCAGAGTCCTAACGCGAAGCGAAGCGCGTTGTTCTTGATCGAAGCGAAGGCCGCAAGCCAGTGTACAGCGAGAAAGGCGAGGTGAAGCCGCCGCGCAGTGGTAGGCTAGATGTAAAACACACTAAGCAAACAACCAACCCTATTATCAACGATTCCTTGTGGAGATTAGCGAGCGAGATTAGCCGTACCGTTATCGTTAAGGAGAAAGCAAAACCGACGTGTATACCCAGGAGAACGATGGAAAACCGAGTAGACAACAAACCCCTAGCCCCCCCGCATACGCTGTATACTAGAACTTAGTAAGGTAAGCTATTAAATAGTGATCACTTGTGAGGTCGTCAAAGGTACTCTCCTCTCCCGGGCGTGCTGTCCGTGTGTGTGTCCGTGTCGAGAGGGTAACGTGTGCCAGGTTTGCGGTAGGTCGTGATCGGGATAGGGCAATCGGGACAATCGGGAGTTCAATTGCACTACCCGACACAGGATCAACGACACAGGCGGTGGTTGATAGTCCTGGGTGTGCGCGTGTATGAATGGGTGTGTGTGTGGTGCAGGTGTTATGAAATTGGCGTTACGATGTGGTGGGGAGAGAGAGAGAGAAAGCTGAGACGCTACGCTACGAGAAAGAAACGGACCCACGGGGTTAGTGTCGGACCCCTCGGGATCTCCTATGCCGGCCGGCCGACGAGGCGACGGGACATGTGCAAATGCAAATAAACGCTAGGAATTTAATCAGTATCTATATCTACTCGTAACTAAAGCAAAGCGGCAGCAGAAGAAGAAGAACAAAAAAAGGGTTGGAGGAGAAAATCAAACAAAACATAAATGAAAAGATGAAACAAACCAAAAAACAGCAACAACACATACACGTGGACAAAGTAGGAACCAGCAACGGTTGAGCACTACACAATGCCAAGTAAACACTCACAACAACACGAGGGGGCAGGTGTAGTTGAAATGTGCTATACGACTCATTTTAACCATTACTGTGTACTGTAACTTAAGAATATACATGTATATATATATATACATATTTATGTATATGACACATATATATACACATATATATCAATATGTATATATAAATATATATATTATATTATATACAATATATATATATGAAACACATAGAGAGGGAGAGAGTGAGAGAAAAATGCACGCAGAGCATAAAGATGGAGATGCAGATGAGGGTGAAGATAAACATAAAGATGAAGATAATGATAAAGATAAAGATGAAGGTGAACATGAAGAGGACGATGGAGATGAAGCTAAAAATGAACCTGAAGCTGAAGCCGAAGCTAACGGTGACGATGAAGATGAAGACGAAAATGAAGGCGACGATGTAGACGAAGATGAAGGTTGAAAATGAAAATGGAGATGAAGGCGAAAAAGAAGAAAGAGATGAAGCTAAAGCTGAAGATGAAGATGAAAATGAAAATGAAGTTGAAACTGAAGATGGAAACGATGATGGTGATGAAGTTGAAGTTGAAGCTGAAGATGAAGATGCAGACGAAGGTGCACACGAATAAGAAGATGAACATTGTGAAGCCTGGCGAGTTGGACAAAACATTTGGGAGGATATGGAGCGCAACCAATAGTTGAATAGTTGGCACAATAAACACAAATAATTCAATTAAAGAAATCAGAACAAACACGGACACGCGTCTCTGAGAAAAAGGGAAGAAAATAAGAAAAGTGGTTTAGAAAGCGAAACACTGAATTGAAAGCGAAGCGAGCCAAGAAAACACAGAAAACATTTAAAAGACAACCAGAAACAACAGCAAGAAATTCGGCATTCTGATAACGAAGTAACAGAACAACATGACGACAGAAGCAAAGCGAGAAAATGAAAAATCGAAAGAAAAAAAACGGTAGCAGCAGCAAAACCCAAAACCCAAAATAACTACTACTTGTATGTAACCCGGTTATGAATTTTAATAAAAACTAACATTACATATTTGTGACATTGTACGAGTGCCTCTGTGTGTGTGTGTGAGGGAGAGGGAGGGGAGGGGGCATGAACCAGAAAGAACAGCAAACTTCACAGCAGATCCGTGGCCAAAAGAAGTGCGTTCCCCTTTTTCTAGGCCCGTTCATCTTCGCATCTTTAGAAATTTAGTTCTAAACGGATCTTAGTGGCGATGCCGGCAAGAGGTGCCCCCAGGTAAGTCCTCCCTTCCGAACCATCTGTCTGCGTGGGGTGGTCGTGGGTGGTTCGTTCCAAGTGCGATCGGCAGGACGACACCTGCCAAATCGATGACAGAACCGGTCAACTTAGAAAAAGAGTCAGAAAGAAAACAAGAGACAGAGAGAGAGAGAGAAACAGATTAATAATTTAATTCTTTTCTTCGCACGCATACGCTTGAATCCGGGTCCAGCCAGTCGACCGAGAGCAACACGCAAAAATGGCGACACCCTATCGGCTCCTGTTACACTTCTTCGCCAAGGGTTTTGCTTCCTTTTTTTCGGGCCTTCGGCTTTTTTGCCGCCTTCGCGGGCGCGAGAGTTGATGTGGCCCCGGGGGTAAGGGTAAGGGTTCCAAATGAACGTTGTGCTCTTTTTGGATTACGATTAATTACTTCGGGCTATTCCCCACCCGCCCTTCCCGCTCGCTCACCGTCCTGGTCCATCTGGTTTCTCCCCGGTCTCCTCCCCCGTGGGCCGTAGATGAAAGTAATTTTTCATGTTACCATCAGCTGCGAGCGAACGCACGTCATGCTTGACAGCGGAAAAACCGTGGCAATGTGCGCGCGGAGGCCCCCGGGGAAGGGGCGGGGGGGGGAATTGTCCTGCGGGTATTTCGTGGACGATACTCCCGGTCCCCCCGCCCATCCATCCATCCATCTGTCCACCGATCGGTCAGTCGCCCCATCTCTCATCGATACGCCTCATCAGAGAGTGGACGTGGAAATCGCCAACTGCCTAACCCCCGACTTCCTTGCCCCCGCAGCTCGCCCCCCTCCCCTGCTTGTGGCCGCAGGGAAGCGGGAGGAGGAGGTCGGTGGGAGCAGCAAAACATGGCGGAAAAAAGTTTAAGTTTCCGCACGCGCTTCCGCTCTCCTCGCCGCGTCGCCGCCAAAGGTGGACGTCGAAGATTGTCGAAGAGCATCGAATTTGCTTTCCGACACCGTCCCACCGCTCCCGGGCCACCCCGGCCTACGCAACGGAGTGCGGGAACCGCCGAAATTCGATTGGTTTCCCACTTTTTTCCGTACCTTTTACCTTCTTCATTTGCCTGCCCCGTTCCAGGCCCTGGGTTCCGGGCAGGCAGGGACGAAGCGGAGCCTTGGTGGTCTTTTAGAGGAGCAGCGGAGAGATGATGGGGAGAGGAAAATTAATTTTCTCCCGTTTGCGGGCGCAGCGCAGCGCGTCCTGACATCTTGACGTGCCCCGTGTGGCCGCAAGTTTGCTTAAAAAAAAAAAAAAAAAAGACGAAACCCCCACACACACACACCGATCGTTTGCAGACTTCCTGTTCGCAGGATAGTGCGCGGGGCGGGGCGGTGCGCAGGATAAACTAGGTAGGCGGGCGGGGCGGAGTAAGTAAAAAAATTCAACAAATAAAAAACACAAACAATGAATGAATGAATCCGAAATCATCGGCCCAGGATGGCAGCCCCGCATGCGATGGCAGCGATTAATTGGAAGTAATTAAATATCACGGCCACCACCACCTCACCTACCTCACCAGCGAGGGCACATTCACGAATGACGGCCGATCTGATCCGGCCGAACTCAGCTCATCAATCGCCGCCGGGGATCCCCGGCGGAACAACCAACGGACCATTCTCACGCAAGGCAAGGAAGTTAAGGCAAGTGAAACTTTGGATTTGAATCCTGTGTAGCGTGTGTGTGTGTGTGTGTTGAACTGGAGGCTCATTTTTCGCGACGACTGATCTGGAGGATCTAGAAACCGTCTCATCTGATTTCCAACAGCGAAGCCTAGCGGCATATGGTATGCGTTACGTTCCAGACCTCCGGGTCCGGTACAGGTCTTCAAGGTACAGGGATCAGGGTCCGGGCTCCGGGATACTGCTGCTACTACCCAAAGCAGACCTTCTTCTGCCAGCATCCGCGGCTGCAACGGCCGAGCGCCTGCCTTGGCCCGCCCCAGGCCTCTGTTGCTTTCTGTAACACTGTGTTTTGCACGCTGTTGCTTTCTGTAACACGCTCGGTCGCTAGAAAATCGCTCGGTCGAAAATCGAAAAGTTGCCCCATTAACGGCCGCTTTGGCCGTCGAAAACCGTTGTTGGAAGGATTGTGGGAGGGGGGGTTTATTTTTTATTTGTTTTAAATATTCCATCTATCTATCCACACTCGTGCCAGCGTTTTTGTGTGCTGTGTGCGAAGATAGGGGTCCCCTTCCTCCATCCATTGTTCGTTGCTTTGTTTGAGCTTAGTTTTCGGTCGGGTTTTGGCCGGTTTTTTTCTCTCTTCGATTCGCTAATGTGCCCATTGTTTCATTACGCGGCCATTGGCAAATCAATTTTTCGTTCGTTTCTTCTGCTTTTTTTGCTGCTTTTCTCTTGATTTGTTTCAGTGTTCCTCCGGAGCACGTCATCAGGGCTCCTGCCCAACGCACACACACACACACGCGCCCAGCGAGCGAGAGAGCGCGTGTCCTGTGTCCAGTTCTTATTTTGTTTCCATTCCTTTTTTTTTTTTTGTTTGGTTTTGGTTTAGTTTCCGTTTTGGGTAGAGTCCTCTTTTTTTCTTTTTTTGCTGTGGCTAGGATTTGAGGAGCGCCATTCGCGCGTGAGCATCTGGACCGATGGCCAGGCTACGTGGACACCGGAGCCTTCGACCGTCCCGCTTTCGCGCCAGCCATTAGAGGTGGTGCGCGAAGTGGACCACCGCTGTTTGTGGTTCCGAAAGCAACCCGATCTCCGGTGTTCGGTTGGGGCTCGGACGCTCGCACTCTCTCTCTCTCGCTCGTACGCTCTCTCTCTCTCTCTGGCGCCTGATGGGGAGCGTTACGGACGTAGCGTTACGCTCGCGTGCTCGCTCTTGCGCTCGGCGCTGGCTCCCCACGTGGGTTTCGCGCTGGCTCCCCACGTGGCAGCTGAGTGGGCTGCCTGTGGGGGGCGCGAGAGTGAGCGAGCGAACGGCGATTCGCGCCGGTCTCCGATTGGGCACACCAGCAGGACGAACGCACACACACACACACGCACGCACGCACGGAGGCGGAACACCATTGTGCAGCAGCGAGAGAGAGAGAGAGTGGTGACGCCTTCCGATGCGGGCTGCTGCTGCTTGTTGCTTGTTGCCTGTTACCAGCTTTCCTTTCTCGCTCTCGCTCACACACACAACGCGGAATGGGGCGGTGGCTCACGACGGCCCCCCCGGTTAACGGGACGATTAAGGACGAAAGTTTTGTGACCCACGGCCCCATTTTTTGCCTGTTTTCCCTGTGTGCTGTGTGTTCGCTGGTGTGGGCGGTAAGGCGGTAAATATATCCCAGAACAACCCCTCCCCCCCCCTCCCCCCTTGCAACCCCGCCGCGCATGAAGACCAGGCAACTATTTGCTGCCTGGGCCGTGGCCCGGGGCGAAAAACAAAATGGACGACATTCGGGGGGGCCCACTCGTGTGTGTGCCACCCGGGCACCCCCGGGCCCCGGCCAGGCTTCTGCCCGGGCTCCTGGGCCGCGCCGCGCCTGGATCCTGGCCGCGCGATGCAGGTCCCGGTTGAAGTGCATTCCGGGCGCGCGCGCGCGCGCATATGCAAGTGAAATGTTTTAATTTCTTTGCCGCTCTGGCCATTTCAACCCACCGGGTGACCCCCCTGGGGGGTGCGGGGGGGGGGGGGGCCGATTTTTTATGCTGCTGCTGCTGGCCGGGTGGACAGTGCAGAGCAACAGAGAGAGAGAGCGAAAGAATAATGCAATTATTGCGTCGCCACATCCTTCCACATCAGCCGATCACGCGGTTGGGGCGCGGTGGGGCGTAACAACTCCGCCCGTAAAAGAACACACCGTTACAGTAAGCAACAGACATTTAGGTTTGGAAAGCCCCTGTTTTCATATTTCCCAATTGTCTGCAACCAAAATTGTGTTTTATATACGAGGGGCGTTCAAAAAGTAATGATAATTTTGCATTTACGCGGGCTACATAAGTCCGATTTTCGATTTTTTTGTGGCGATAAGTTACTACACATATCAGTGATTTATAGTGAACAATTCGGCCATTTTGAGTAATCGGTGAATTTTTGACAGCTGTTTAGCTTGGACAAGATTTTACTCATCTTCGATTTTTGTCTCTTCCAAAAAATGGATGGCAAAGAATCTTTATAAAATTTTGTGTGAAAAACGAAAAAATTCGATTGGACGCAATCGATTTGTTGACTGTGGCTTATGGTGAAGCGTTTAAGACCAAAATCATTGCTTATCGGTGTTTCAAATTTTTCTCAGTGGGCCGAGAAGATGTGAACGTCGAAAAGCCTACTTTGATCGATTGTGAACAGTTTTGCTTGCAGTTTTCTT
Source organism: Anopheles cruzii (assembly GCF_943734635.1). Lineage (NCBI taxonomy): Eukaryota > Metazoa > Arthropoda > Insecta > Diptera > Culicidae > Anopheles > Anopheles cruzii. The sequence goes on from NC_069143.1 coordinate 5,590,651, forward strand.
CGATTGCAGGATCGTGTTGCATCATGAGTTGTTGCCACATGATAGAACGGTCAATAAAAAATATTTCCTGCAAGTTATGCGAAATTCGCCCGAAGCAATCCGTCACAAATGTCCGGATTTGTAAGAAACCCAAAATTGGCTGTCGCGCCCATGCTCAAACGTCGTGGTTTCTGCGCGAATTTTTGACCAAAAAAAAACTTTAATGATACCAAAGCCACCGTATTCTGTAGATCTGGCCTCCTGTGACTTTTTCATGTTCCGGAAACCAAAACGAGGCATGAAAGGACGACGCCACGATACGATTTAGGCGATAAAGACGGCATCGAAGATGAGTAAAATCTTGTCCAAGCTAAACAGCTGTCAAAAATTCACCGATTACTCAAAATGGCCGAACTGTTCACCATAAATCACTGATATGTGTAGTAACTTATCGCCACAAAAAAATCGAAAATCGGACTTATGTAGCCCGCGTAAATGCAAAATTATCATTACTTTTTGAACGCCCCTCGTATGTCATATATGTCATATGTCATTAGATGAAGCTTTCAAATAAAAGTTCGAGCCTCGAAAAAATGGTTAGTCGTTTTAATTTTATAACCAACAGTGAAAAACAATATCATATATGGATCCACCGATACCTGGTGCAGGCCAACAGGGCCGCTCGGCTTCGGATTGTCGGCCGGATCGCAAATCAGAAGAAGAACCAATTGTGCACTATACGGTCTAAGGTGTGAACTGGTGACCGAACGGAAGCTTTGCCCTGGCTAGGCCAGGGGAAGGAGGTGGGGTGGGGAATGATTTGGTACCTACACACGTGGGACACTTCTCACAAACTTCCTTCCTGACTACTGATTCCAGCCGCATCACCGCACGCTGCCCTCAGCTAGCAACTCATAAACTCTGCTCCGTTCGTAAACCGTTTAAGGCCGGACAGCAACACCGGTTTCCAACCGGTTCCCCACCGTTATCCTCGCACAGAAATGGACGAAAATCGATACTGTACGGGGGGGGTCTCGGGGGGGGGCGGCTCTCACGCGCGCGCTGTGTGACACCGAAAATTAACGCGCGCGCGGCCATCAGCTGATCGAGACCGGACCCTTTTTGTGCCGTGCCGCGCCAGGGCCAGGGCCACGCCAGGGAAACAAAGTGCAAAACTTTACAGACTCCCGCGCCGCGCCGCACCGCACCACGCCGCGCCGCGTGTCATATTTTAACGTGCCCACTCCCGGCCCGGCCTGTCCCGTCGCGCTGAGGAGCAGCTCGCTGATCGCTCGGCGCGAAAAGTTTCATCGTTAAAATTAAAAACTTTCACTCGCATTCGATTCGGGGGTTGAAGGCTCCGGGGGGGGAGGGGAAACATGACGAGACGAGGCGAGGCGAGGCGAAGGTTGGTCTGATTGCTAGTATGTTGTTCTTTGGGTTAGGTTCGGGGCCGGGGCCGAACGGCTAGGGCTAGGCACGGATCCTTGTAGCTCTCCTGACTCTTCCTGATACGTCAAGAAAAGTGGACACAGAAACAGAGATGGACAAGGGATGGAAGGTTACGGCAACTTTTCACGGTGGGGGAGGGGGGAAGGGGGGGGGGGGGGTGTTTTATCATATAAAGCCACACACTTATTAGTCAAACCACAAGCAAGGATTGATCGCTAGTGCGAGAGAGAGAGTGAGAGTTGCTATTGCCGCCCAAATTGCCCAAATTCCAGTTGCTATTGCCGAAATAGGATACAATCGTAAACGAACTCAAAAAAAGGGTCGACCGAATGAGCTACTGCCAATCGCCAATCGTGGTGAATATTTGACCAAAATTGGTTGGATTAAAAAAAAAAGAAAATACAAATTCCGTTTATTTTTCTAGAACCAAATGAACAAAAAAAAAACCAAATGTATAAAAAAACGAGAGCGAGAACGATTGCGAACCGAGAGTACAACGCAATGCAAAAACAAATATGGCCGCCGTTCGCCGAGGTAAGGGCCGTCGTAGGCAGGTTTCCGGTACAACGGTCACAACCGACCGACCCAGGTCGGTCACTTCCTCTTAAACCCTCCTCGGCACGGAGTGGAGCTTGCGGCGCGCGCCCTCTCCACAAGACCAAGAACTGAGTCGCGTTAGCTGCGCAAAACCCTCGTTAGCGTCCAAGTAACCCTGACGTGGGGCAAAGTAGGGGCCAGGGGACAAACCAAACGCCCCACATGGTTCCGTCGAAGGTCCCGGGCCAACGGTCCAACCTTGATCGAACTTTGTTGCCACAAGAACGTCGACGTCGTCGAAGACGTTGTTGAAGTCTCGCACAGAGGATCAACCAAGTCTCACACACAGCCGCACGCACGCTCGGGCGACGATCGCAGTCATCGCAGATCCTGTGCGCGATTCGCGCACGAAACGTCTGCACGTATTGTGTTCCTTGACACCGTGTGTGTGTGTGTGTGCACAAACACCGTCAGCTGTGCCGTGTTCGGCAAAAGTGGGTCAAAGTTAGTGGCGCGGGGTTTGCGCGGGGGTGGAGGAGTTCCTCCTGACTTTCCCCAGCTGTCCCTGACTGACTGTTGGCGTTGACCAATTTTGTCAAACAGGGTTGGGGGCGGGGATGGACCGGGGAAACGGAAACGGTCAAAACGGACGGAATATTATATGGAAGCCGCACACCCCGCTCACGCGTTCGGCGTGCGTTCACCACGTTTTCTTCGGAAGGCGCACGGAAGTTTTCAAACTTCCGGGCACGCGGCCCGCAGGGTGGCTGGCGGGCCGCGCTGGGCACGGTGGGGCGGTGGGAGAAGATGAAACCGCAAACCGGGGAAATGGGACGGACGGGGCACGGGGAAGTTGAGAGCCGACCGAGGACCGTTCATTGTCAAAAGTTTCAATTTTGTCCAAAAATGTTTCCACTTTTTTTGCTTCATTTGGGGAATTTGTTGCACGCCGGGGGGGGGGTCGGGTCAAGTCGGTGGTGGTGGGGTCGGCGGTGTGCACGGGGAGTACGGGAACCCCTTCATCGGCAGCAGCCGTGTCACACACACACACACACACACTGACGCGCAGGGATTTTACAGAGTAGCCTTCAGAAAAGTTGCTGCCATAAAAGCCATGAGGGGTTCATGAGTAACACAAACAATAGGGGTTAAAGACTGAGAGACGGAAAATCGCGCCCCCTATCGACTACTTTACATTCCGTGGGGTCTGTACTGGTATCCAGTTTTTGGAGCACCGAATACATATCGGGAGTAAGACCTGAACGGGACGATGCCAAGACGTCCTCTGTTGGAGACTATGGAGTATGGAGCAGTTGTGGTTGACGTTAGGAATGGGAAAAAATGCCACCCTGTTGCCACCATTTGGACCAACCGTGACATGAACCTTGGTTCAACCTATAGTAGAGTAGTGAGTTGCTATTTTAATGCCAGAAACGTCTGTTTTCTTAAAAATAATTCTGGGTTTGGTTTCATACACGTATCAGAGGTAACTTTTACTTACTGATCATACTTGTATAACATACTCAGATCATACTTGTGTACTTGTGTTGTCATATTGGTACACTCTTCATATGAACGTATGTGAAGTTTCATTTCAATCGGTTTCTTAATTCTTAATTCTTAATCGGTTCAATTTAGTATCGATATGTCGCAGTATGTTTTAGAATGGAAAAAATTAGTATCGTGCAGTGATTGAATTTTTATTTTTGGAAGGTTTACAAGCAAAGAATATTTAAGGACGTTTGTTGAAAGTGTCTAAGGACTCTTCGCCTTCAATTAGAAAATAAAACCGAGGGGTTTCTGCGTTTAAACGTGGTCGTACTAGCCTTCAAGACGATCCAAGTCCAGACCGTCAAAAAACAAATACAACACCTGAAATCGTAGAAAACATTGAAAAAGATTTAGTAAAAGGCCTAGCCAACTCATTGAGGAGTATAACCAATATTTTTACTGAAGTATTGGGTTTCAAAAAGCTGCGTGCACAATGGGTGCCGCATTCGCTAAAATTGGAACAAAAACGCATTCGAATGCAACTTCACATGCACTTTCTCGGCAACATTTAAAGCTTTTTCGATAGGATAAAGTGGATTTTGTGCATTGAATCATAACTGTGGATGAGGCTTGTGTCTATCACTGTGATCCTGAATCCTGAAACAAGAAGCTAAGGAGTGGTGTGAACCTGGTTCTTCGGCTCCGAAGTGGGAGTTCGTGTCCGGAAATCGCCCAAAAAGGTGTACGATAAAACACTAAATTTTGATTATTGTTGTAACCTCTTCCGACCTACTGAAAGTGAAAATTCATGAAAAAAGACCCGGTTTAAAGAAGAAAGACAACCTCTTTCATCGGGGCAATGCACCGTGTCACAAGAGCATTTCGAAAATGGCAAAAATCCATGAATTAAAGTTCGAATTGTTCGGGTACAGCAGACTGTATTCACCAGATTTGGCCCCTGGCGATATCCGTCTGTTTTCAAACCAAAAAAAATTCAGCTGTTCTTTTCTGATTCAGTGTTCTGATTCAGTGTTCAGTGTTCAGTTCAGTTCAATTCAGTTCAGTTTTCTGATTCAGCTGTTATTTTGATTGGTCGTGCAACTCCCATTCAAAATTCCATTTGCTTTCCAAAATGATGCCATAGCTTTTGATAGCTATAAGTAGAGAACACATTTTAAATTTACTTATACACCAAGTACCAAAGATAATTAAACAACAGATTTATGCCAGAAGCTATCGAAATGTGCAGGTGCATGTTTCTATGAAGAAATGGATGATGTTATATGAGCATACTTATGATGGCGAGAGACTATTTTCAGGTAGAAAATTCGTCCACAAAGCAGCGAGTTCTATCGCTATCGAGAGTGGAGATGAGGAAGTTCTTGACGAAGTCAATGTAGATTAGCCAAGTGACAGTGATTGCAAAAATATTCCAAACATACGTGACGAGGCGATGCATGGCGATGGTTCCCCATCCACTGCCTGAAGACGGCAGGAGGCAGTAACGTACCAACTCAGTGAACTGAAATTGCTTCAGACGGAACTAGTTAATCAAGAATTGAAGTAGGAGGTGTCGCTGTGTGAATTACCCGTTGTGGAGTGCTGTCAAAGATGTACACGGGCCAACAGCACATGCCAATGGAGCACATCATCAACTGGAAAGTAAGTAGTGCTTTCCGATTGACAACCATATTTTGGAATAGTTACGAATTTGTACAGAGCCGCAAGCCGCAGAGGGTGTTGTGGAAAACCTGGACAATTACCCCGAAACCGAAACTGCAGGCATTTCTTACATTATACGAATAAAGACCGGAAGTCACAACAAACATTGCTGCATCAGTCATTTTGACCGTCATTTAGTATAAATATTGAGTGGTATATTGAAATCCATGCTATATCAAGTGTTAAGAAATACTGAAACGAGTTTTGATACAAATGTTTGGTTTTGTTGTTTTAAAATTTTGTTCCAATAGCGTCAAAAGTTTCATTAGAAACGTAAACAACTTGTCCAATCGCTCGTATTACCGTTAAGATCTAAAACATTATTTCTATTTGCTCGAGTTCCTTGAGTCGCAGCAGAGGCTTACACCACCCTTCGACACCAATTTTGAACACTTTGATAATTGTCTGACTTCTGACCAACTCATGCCTCGGTCGGTGGCTTGTCCACTGGAAACAAAAAGCCCAGAAAATGTAGGTTCAATTGAAAGATTCCATAGTGCTGCGAACTTGGCATATCCTCAGCTGTCTCAGCTGTTTACCCCAACAAAAGTGAATTATTTTGATTTTGATTCTTTCGCTTTCGGAACGTCCACGGCCAGCCGACCGCCGATGTCTCTATTTGCCCCAGCCCCACCGGAAGCAGCATCAGCAGCATAAAGGAAGCATAAAGTTCGGGACGGCACCATTTGCCTGCCGATGAGCCTGCCGTCAAGGGGTTATCGATGAGGCGAAACACGTTCCTCAGCCGCCGCCGTTCCGTTCCGGAATGATGCATGGTGGCGACGGCAACTTCCCCATCCACTTCCTACCCCCCCCCCGCCCCAGCACCCCCTGCCGTAAACCACACAACCCACGGATGACGGCAGATAACACACGCCGGCGGCGGCGGCGGCCAGCGTGAAGAAAACAAATATATCATCCACTCAACTGACCATAACAGCGGAACGAAGCCCCCTTTGGGCAATGCTCTTCTCCCCGTAGCAAAACGCCCATCCCTCCCATCCCATGGTCCCACCCCACGTTTATGTGATTCGAGGACGATATCTGCCGCTTCATTGCCCGCAACATAACAAATATCCATCGGGAGCCGAGAGAGTCCCCGGGTTTCCCACGGGGGAGGGTGGCGGCTCCAGTGACGGGGAAAGTCAGTCAGTTTGGCTGCAGCTCCGTTCCATTCTTTAAAGGGAAAGTCATAAGAGGGGGAAGGGGGTGGCTCCGGGGTTCCGCCTCCCTTCCGTTTGGTGCGGCGTCCTCTCGTCGGCAAGGAGGCCGCCGCCTCCGGTAATTCGCCACGGGTCGTGCCATTCGTCGTGCTAATTCGCCGCCGAGACCGTGCATGTGTGTGTGTGTGTTTCCTTGTGGGTGGGGCCGCCGAGGGGCCCGCTTTCGCGGTTCCCATAGCGGGTAACAAGCTATTACCGTTTGAAAAGCGGCTTCTCGATCGCTTCCTTGGGTCCTTCTGAGGCGGCGGTCCCCCACCACCACCATCACCATCACCATAGTCCACCGCCAGCGGCCCACTCTTCCTACGTTACGTCGTTTACGTGAGCAACTCGGCCTGTCGCTCGCCTGGCTCGCCTCTGCCTGCCGTCCTGCCTTCAACAAGCTGTCCCTCGTCCTGCGAGCGATCCACACACACGGACAGACCGGGACAGATAGTAGGGGGCACACACCCCACCCCACATCAACCCACGGGGGTGACGCGAGCGGGGCGCCGGTCGAGAGCGATTGTCCAGAAGGTCGTAAATAATAACATTGAATCCTTCGAATCGTATTCCTCCTCATGGGCCGTTCACCGTTTTTTTTTTCTTTTCGGGGATGACCGACTTCCGATTTTCCTACATCCCTTGCTCAACCACACCCTCCACCCCACACCGCCAGTGAGTGCGAGTACTTCAGTTCAGTATTTCTATATTTTGGTCCAGGGCTTTAGCTAGCCCACGTCACAGCGTATTGGTGGTGGTAGGGGCGGGGTGGGAGGGGGGAGCAAGAGGTGAATTCGTCTCACGCGCTCAAGAGTCGGCCAGAGCCACCCTGCACCCCTTTTCCCACGTTCCTCTTCTATCGTGGACCAAGCTTTGGCTTTGGCTTTGGTTTTGGTCGACTATAAAGTGCTGCGCTGCGTCCTACGACGTCCTACGCGTCCTGCGTGACGAATGCGTCCTGCCCACCACGAACCTTGGTTCGGTGGATGGGTTCTAGTTCTTGTGTGTGTGTGTGTTTTTTTCTTTTTGTTGTACCCTCCCTGTTTTACTTAAGTTCGAGAGTTTCTTTTATTGCGGAAATGGACAAAAACGCGTCGAATGTTGCTTTTATGGTTTTTCGTGTTTTTGTTATCTCCCACGTCTTCCCACACGTCCCGTCCCGCGGTTGGGTGTAGCGTGTGAGGGCTGGTAGGGACAACCCAGCCATCGATCCCCAGTTTTGTATGCTTCGGGGTTGGCACGCGCCTAATTGAATCACCCATCAGAAAGTCAGTGTCCGTTGTTGGTTTTTTTTCGTGTGGCTATTCTCACGTGGATCTGGCACTGGAGGACCCCGGATGTAACGGACCTGTGAGTCCACAATCCATCAATTCATTAACGTGCCCCGAACGCCGGAGTAACGAACACTGTTTCGACGGACACGACACGGAGCTGTTGCGTGCGCCGTGACAGCGCCTAACTAACTAGTTTTGTCTCCCAAGGTCAGAGCGCACTCTGCCAAACTTTCTCGGTGTCCATATCCATCCATCCAGCAACGTGGCGACGATGGAACGGTTTCGACACATACTGCTCATATTTCAGAGCAGTTATAACTACCCGAGAGAGAGAGAGAGAGAGAGAGAGGTACTACACCATCGGTCCGCGCCGCACGGGACCAACAGCCGGGTGTGTGGTGGACACTCCATCCCAGGAGTGTCGTTCATTCATTCATTTACTCTCCTGCCTTCCGGCGTGGTGTGTGAATGCACAGCGAACATATCCGCGCAGCGTAGACGAAACTTATTTAAAAAAGGCGCTGGAAAGCAGAGTTCGTTCAGAGTCGTCGAGAGCGTTACACAAAATCATGCGGACGACTACGGATACGTCAGGCTCCCGCCGAGTATTTCGAACGAAACGGGCTACACCCAGAAAGCCGCTCGTCCAACGCTGCCCGGACCTGGGCAGAAGAGCAGCCCACTAGAGGCTTCCTGTAGCAGTTTGCTAGATGAACAGTTTGTTAATGAAATGATAGAAGACACGGCGCAAACTTTCGGAAGATCCAAACCAACGTTTTTCCTTTAGAATTAACCGCTTCATTAGTTCAACTGACGAAAACCTACGGCAATACTTCAATAGTTTAAAGCAAATTAGATGAATGTGCACATTATTCCTTACGTTTGTCCATGATTTTGTACTGTACATTCGCTTTATTCGATTTCGCTAGGCTGCTACTCATGTCACTCACTCTCATGTTGACAAGTTCGGCCATTTTGAGCAATGGGTCAATTTTTGACAGCCGTTTTGCTTGGGTGTGTTTTGGCTCATCGTCGATTTTTGTTTGTTTGTTTACCAAATGTTAAACGAAATTAAGAGCGGGGACGGGGATTCGAAATGTTTTGACTGTGGCTTGTGGTGAAGTTATTGTGACCAAAAACAGCGTTTATCGGGGGTTCAAAATATTGAGGGCTGAGGGCCGAGAAGATATGAACGACGCGGAGAGCCAGCGTTTGGTCGAATGTGAACAGCAGGGGCTTACAATTTTCTTCGACTTTCAGGGGCATCATGAGTTGTTTCCAAAAGGGTAGAATGGTCAAAAAGAAATTTTACCTGCAAGTTATGCGCAATTCGCCCCAAAGCAACCCGTTACAAACGCCCGGATTGGTGGGAAGACCAAAACGGGTTTTAGGCCCTGCTGCTCACACATCGTGGTTTCTGCGCGATATTTTGGCCGCACAAGCGATGCCGCAGCCATTCCCCAGCCATCTGCCTCCCTGGGACGATTTCCTGTTTCCAAAACTCAAATTGCCGCTGCCGCTGCTGGTCAATTACTTTTGAAGCAGACAAAAATCGACGTCGAGACAAAACACGTCCGAGTCCGAAACAGTTGTCAAAACAGTGGTGGTACCGTTCGGTTTCCACGATGATCTGACCCGACTGACATTTCGGTGATCGGCGAACGAAGTTGAAGGTCACTGATGCTGAGGGGAAGGTAAAGAACTTTTCGGACCGTTTCAAGCATTAGCACAAATTGAGTCGTCTAGGACCTAGGATCTTATACACCTAGACTTTCGGTGTATAACTAGGGCTATCAGCTCTGAGGGTGTTACGGAGCGGACCTAACGCGCGAAGGAGCGTGGTCCGGAGTGATCTCGCGTTCACTTACCAGTTCTGATCTTGTTGCCAACGCCCTTAAAACCGTTTGTTAATCGACTCTTTTGGCCTGGGACGGACAGGGTAGTTGGGTAGGCTACTACCTGACAGTGGAGGCCTCGAGAGAAGATTTGGTTTCCGACTATTAGAGTTCCGACGGAGTGGTGCAAACGATTGTAAGCAGTCAACATCCGGAGGGATCTCACAAGCGGGATCAAACGGTCCAAGAGTGAAAGACTTGAGACCAGAGCGTTCCGTAGCCTAATGATATCTGATTTATTCTTCAAATTTCCACGCCTTATATAGTAAGATTTCCGTTAAAATTATGCTATTCTTGTCTCTTTCTACGCATGCATTGATTCTCGGTGGTGGTCCCCTTTTTGGGTCTATTTTCGGTTCGGTTCGGTTGATCTAGGTCCTATGCTGCGGCCATATGTTTTCTACGCTTGTCTATCGTAATGTTTAGATTACCCTTGCCTGCAATATATTTTAAGATGCAGTTTGGATCAACGCGGTTTCTGGATATTTTAAGATGCAACCTGGACCCACGTTGTGGTTTCTACTTTGTTTGGTTATGATTCTTAAGACCCCTCGATCGATCGCGTTCTATGGCTTGGGCCTAACGTTCTTAGAATTCGTAGCTTACCTTTATTGCTTATGACGCTAGGTTAGAAATCGTCGCCCTCTCAACAGAAGGTGATTAGGTTGAGGTATAGAATAAAGAGTTTTTGGATTTGAGATAGATTCCCGATATTTTCCCGCCACAGTAGCCACATAGCTTATAGAGGATATCAATCAATCAATGTAATCGAAGTATCAGTATGCAATCAGTCCCTTGGTGCGCCATCTGTTGATGAATTCTTCTGCAACGTTCGGTTCGGCTGCGAAGGATTCGCCGAGAGCCGTTGTATAACTATGTGCGGTAAGCGATATTCGATTCGATCGATTTGACACGATTCGACGTACCACGATATATGGACTGGGCCATGGTCTCCCTCTGTGGTGCTGCGATTCGCAACGCTGCCGGACGCCAGGGGGCAGCCAACTCTTGCGCTGGTCAAGTCACCGAAACCGAGCCGAGTCCCAACGTAACAGGCGACCCAACGTAAAGTCCCAACACCAAACGAGATCAAAGTGGTTCGCCCCTTTTCGCGAACTGCGTGTTATCTCCCCTTGCCGCTCCTTCCACGGTGGACTGAGAAAAGACGATCGTCTACGGGGGCGGGGGGGCATCCGCAACTGGGCCAAAAGGGCTTAATTACTCATTCATTAAACGGTTACGGAGCACCCGGAGGTGGTGAGTAATTTTTGTACTCACCACCACAGAAGCGCCGGGCTCGAAGTGCTCTTCAAAGGGTTTCTTTGCTTCTCAACCCCTCCCTCTCGTTCTCGTTCTTTTACTTTCCCCGTCGATCCATCCTTCGGTCGATTTTCCACTCTAATTCTCACGTCTACTCACTGGTAGTGGACACTCGTAGCGGTGCCGGAGCCTTAATCACTCGTCAGTTATCGTCACGCAAATCGCGGCCCCAAAATCGTCACTCCCACACACACACACACACACACACGTACACCAGAAAAGGTCACCAAGGTCCCTGCGGCGGAAAAGTGCAGAAAAAGTGGCCCCATCCCGGCCCGTCCCGGCTCGAAGTTGGCTCAAAACATTTAATTACACATTCCACGGCCTATCGTCGTCAAACCTATCGGGCGCCGCCGTCGGTCGGGGTCGGGGTTTAGAGCCTGCCGGGGGGGGGGGGCGGGCACATCAAAGGATTAGAAAGGCCCGGGTTGCCCATCCGGCAGGTGGCAGGGCAGACCGCCGTAATTTAATTGCTTGCCCGTCGCTGGTCGCTTTAACCGGGTCCGTCCACTGGCCCGCCATATGGCCCGGGGTTCTCATCCTCTAGCCAGGTAAACCTGGCTCCGCGGATCACCCGCAGGATCCGCGGATTGACCCGGTACTTTCGGGGCCCCATTTTAGTCAGTCCATTCAGGCCACCTCGCCACCGCGGAAGGAGTGGAAGGAGCAAAAATCTCGACTCGACGCGAGTGCGTGACGCGAAATGCAACAGCTCATCGAGGCCATCCGCTTCCGGGAAACCATTATGTAAATCTCACACGCCCTCCACCCGTCTCGCCCCCCCCCCCCCCGGTGGGGTTTATTGGTCCATGAAGCAACACCCCGCAAGTCGTCAAGTGTTTTTGACACTCTCGTTCGTTCGGTATTATGAATGCATGCACTCGACACGTTAATGTTCGCTCTCTCTCTCTCTCTCTCGCTTGGTACGTACCCCCCTGAAGGACCCCCCTGAAGGCCACCGGGTGTCTGACTGTGCACCAACCGGGATCCGGGTCCTGGGGGTCGCTCGGCGGCTTTCGATTCTGGTTTCGAGCGCAAATCCTGCGCGCGTCCTTGTTAATGTACTCCGTGCACGCCACCTAATAAAGCGCACTCTAATCCTTTCGGTTCGATCCGGTCCAGTGTGTGTGTGTGTGTGTGGGACAACATTCACGAAACAGAGGCAGAGAGAGAGAGAGAGCAAAGAGGACGAAGAAGAAATCCAGAAATCCGCCCGGCGAACCGGGCGGGCAGGAAAAAACTCGGCTCAGGAGGGTGTGGCACCGTCCCTGTCTTGCCCGTCGCCGCCGCCGCCGGAGGTCCTTGTTTACGTTTAATTAAAAGCAAAAGCACTCAAGAAAGAAGAGTCTTGAAGATCAACTTCTTCTCCCGCGCTGACGCTGAAGAGCTGAAGCTGGCGCGTGGCACGCGTCCCGGGCCGCGATCCGTGATTTGGGCAGCTTCCGGCGACGGTGCGGTGCGGGGCGGTCACAAACCGGAAAGGGTTGACGGTTTCCGGGACTGGTTTCCGCCGTGGCTCTTTCGGCTCGGCGGCTGAAAATTAAGTATTAACCCTATCGCTTTCCGCCCTTTCCGCCGTCGTCGCTTTCGGCGGAAGTGGCAGGTGGATGGCAGCAGCGGTGGGGTGATTGGGTGGTTTTTCCGGGAAAAAGATTCAACCGGGCGGGGCGGGGGAGGGCTGTTGCCCGACCGCCCGTCCGTGAATGGAGTGGAGGTGTATTAAATTCGGATTTTTGATGAATTTTTCATTATCTTAAGCCGTCGAGCTCTTGAGCTCCGGAGCTGCCGGAGCTCGTCCAGCTCGTCAGCCAGCCCCCCACCTTCGTCTTCCGGCGGGGGTTTTTGGCGGCCTCTTATCTGTCCTCAACCCTTCGCCCCTCAACCCTGACAGGGTTTCCACCCCCAGAAACCCATCAGAAACCGAACGGGCGCCAACGGTTCCCACGAGCACGGAGTAATCCCTTTTTTGCGTGAGCCTTGCCGGGTGCGCACGTGTGTGGGTGGGTGTGGGTGGCAGCATAGCAACATATTAAAAACCCCGGGACCGAGTGTGTGTCGGTCGCAGGAGCAGTAAGCAACAACACAACTTCACTCGCGCCAGCAGAAATTACCAGATGACATTTATAAGATGGTTTTTTTGGTTTCTGTTGTTGCTTTGCTTTGGTTTGGATTCCGGGATTAATCTTCGTGTCCGATCTTTCTTCGAGGATTAGCGGGGGCGGAAACGAAGAAATCCAGCTCCGTCAACGGAACCGCAATCGAAGCACCTGCTTCGAACGTTAAGTGGCTCCGATTTCATCGCAGTACATGCCGCAGTACCGCAGTTTGATATTACATACATATATTACATGCACATTTACTTATGTATCCTTCCACATCCGGTGTGTGTGTGTTATGTGCGGGGGGGTCCGCGAGTGGTGTTCCGTGAATAAAGAATAAATTATATACTAGGTCTATGCGTTGCAAAACGGACTTTTTATAAAATGGCTGTACCTGTCGATTGGGACTTCCCAGTTTAACGGTTCATTCATCATTACCTTGTTTTGACATCAGATAAATGATTTCAGGTCGAAAAAAAAATTATTTCGGTTTGCAACCCATCATTGAAAGGGTTGGACCATGTCAACTTTTGTGCTGTTTGAAAAAATGACGTTCTACGGGGATTATTATTTTTCTGCTCCTTTTGAAGAAAACTGCTTTGGAGTCGCACCAAATGCTTGTCGGGACTTGTGTTTGGAAGATCGCAGTGCTTTAAGTTGTTTAAAAAATTCCAAAATGGCGATTTTGACTTAACAAAAAAAAGCAGCGAAGGACTCCAAAAAACGGACTTTCTGATGGGACAGAAAGGTGTGGTGTTTCACAAGCTTCTAAAACCTGATGGAAACGTTAATTCCGATCGCTGCTGACAACAAATGATCAGTTTGAACCATGCATTGATCGAAAATGACCAAAAAGCCGTTCCAGTTTTTTTAAATGGAGACGCCTGGTGGCCCGTGGAATCAAGCACCAGGCGCCCCAAAAAGCCAAACTGTTTGAGGATACTATCAAATCACTTGGATGGGAGTTGCTATCCCTCGCCGCGTTATTCACCAGACTTGGTTCTTTCCGAATATCATTCATTTTCATCGATGGGACACGTATTGGCTGAGCAGCCCTTCGTTTTTCTACGAAGAAGTCGAAATGGAATGACTAATTAGTTTACTTAAAAAGTCGAAGAATTCTTTCGACTGGGAATCCATGATTTGGCAGAAAGATAGGAGAAATGTATAGGCAGCGATGGCACATACTTTGAATAAAATAGAAAATCGCATCAAAATGTTATAATATTTTATTTTTGGTTAAAAACAGTCCGAATTGCAACGCATAGACCTAGTACATTATACAGTAACAATAATAGAATATAACCCAAAAACACTCAAGACACACACGTGTATCGCGTGTGTGTGTGTGTCTGTGAATATCGCTCCATTACCGCGGGGGCAAAGGGTGGGTGCGTGCGGTGCTGAGCTGGTGTGGGGATGGGTTGATGGATGGGATAGAGCCCCAGACTTCCCGTACCGGGAATCCATACCCTACGCGTCGTCGTCGTCGTCGTCGTCCGTGGAGCACACACACACACACACAGGTCTTCCCAAGGCACCCAAGTCCTCCCCCACCCCACCCCACACAGACTCCAAACCCGCCGCCGCCACCGTTACCCCTTTTTTCGGTTGGCTTGCGCTGGCGTAGCCGCGGCCTCGATTTTTGCATTCCACGTGCGGTTTTCCATAAACGATGCGCACGTGTTTGATATGCGCACAATGGAAAAGGGGTGCCCGGGGCGGCCACCGGTGGGGGGAAACTGTCAACCCCACCGCCCGTCCGCCCGCCCGAACGAGTTTCACTTTCGACAACCACCACCAAAAAACACATCGCGCCGCGCGCGGGTTTTCTTGGCCCCGAACCAAGACGTGTGCCGGTAGCGGCTCCTGTCCTGGGGAGGGGGTGGGCCTCCATCACCGACCCTTCCCGTCGTCGTCGCCGTCGCCGTGCCCCGTACACATATAGATATTGACGTAGTCTTATTTTCACTTTTTCTTCTGCCCGTTGTCTGCCGCTGCCGCTGCTACTGCACATCGCACCGCAACGGATAGCTCCGTGGCTTCCCCCACCCCGATGCCCTGGGGGGTTGGGGGGAATGAGTGGGCTGTCACAGTGGGAGGCGAGCAGGGCCTTGTGCGGGGTTTAAAAACCCCTTTTTCCCTAATGGAGTACGCCGCCGCCATCGAGAGCGATAGGTTTTATGAAATTGGAAAATTCGCTATCTAAACAATTATATTAATTATCCACGGGGGGATGGACGGTGGAAGGCAGGCTGTGGGGGGCTTTGGAGGAGTGGCGGGGAAGGGGAGGGGAGAGCGGTAGTAGGTAGAAGATGCGATGCAAAGTCACATGTACCATGCCCATGGGGCGGAGCGCGTTTGTGTCTTGATGAGTTCTGATTATAATTCTTTTCGCCTTCGGCTTCGGGGCCTTTGCTACGTGGAAACAGGACGGGTTGGGGGACGGGGGGTCCTAGGCCGGGGAAGGGTGCGCGAACATGGTGTACACTTTTCTGGCATTCGTCATTAAGACCCAAGATTATAAGTATGATCTGGCGGCGAAGCCTCAGGATTGGTACGTGTCCCAAATCTGTGCTGATCTGTATTCTCTAGTGTGTCTGCGTGTGTGTGTGTGTGTGTGTGTGTGTGTGTGTGGGCGATAAGTGTGAGAACGGGACTTGAAGGAGACCAGGAACATAGCCTTAGCGACATAGCGACAGACGGAAAAAAACATTAAACTAAACCATTTTTTGAGAAAAACCAACTGGCAAGCATTTGCATTATATGTGAAAGTATGAACATGAGGCTTCTTTTGAGACTTTGAATGTTGGTTTAAGGTCATAAGAGCACAATTATGACGATTAAGGGACATTTTGATTGACTCTAAGTTGAAGTAAGTTGTTCACACCAATTTCCTTTATTTTGCTCGGTAATGAAGCAACTGATGTAGAGTTTGTTACTCATGAGTAAGCAATAACTTGATCTTTTACATGTTTTCATATTCCAATTGCAAAATTAATGAAAATGAAAAAAGAAAAATTCAATGAAAAATTCAACAAACATCATTCTGTTTCGGAGCTTGCAAGAGGGCGAAATATATAGCGTAAACTAATCTCATTGGTGAAGACTAATCGAAGGTGAATTGGTTATTTAGATGATTATTAATGGTACAAATAATAGGGATATTGCTACAGCACATGTGGGGCGTAAGAAATCCCAATACCCCAGCGAATTAAGAAACGTATACTGAAAATCTCAACTACAATCTCTAGTCTGGGAAGTTAGTGGACCCTTCAAGGTCGTGTGGACTCGCAAATTTACTTTAACCTGGTGCGAGAAGTCATCGTTCCTGAAAGAAAATTGTCGGTTCATTGGTGAAGATTTAAGCATAAAGTGATTGATTGTACTTCACACTTCTTCTTTTTGTTTTCAAAACTTACTTACTGAACAACATATGCCCTTACGGTTGTATATGCCGATTGTCTACGTTACACGTAGAAATTGAAAACTAATCAACCAACATTGCTCGGTAGCTTACGCTTTCGACGGTTCCGCCGGCTCCTTTTCTCATTCATTCAAAATCTGCACCAAACAGTCACTCGTTATGAACATAACACCGAGGTGGAAATGAGCTTAAATGAAATAAGCTTTGGAAACCAGTTTGGAAAAATGTTTTTCATATTTCCCAATGTTTTGCAACCAAAACCTGTATTTTATACATAAATTGTAAGAATCAACCTTCAATCATCGCAAAATATTCAGCCGTTTATTTGTATAAGCAAATGAAAAAAACCGATCATAAAAGACCATGCCCTTTACCATGGAATATGTTGAATGAATGTGTTGTTCCTACTTACAAGAATGTAATTATACACATGTACCAACAATGCATACAAGCAGTTGCAACGTCTCGGCCCACTCGGCCCACTCGGCCCATCGGCGAGGGCGACCGCTTCCGGTGATTGGGGAGTGAAATTTAGATTGAATTATCCTTTTTTGATTAATTTCCCTGTCGAATCCCCGTGGGTGGTGGTGGCGAGGGTGAGGGTGGTCTACCTGCTCTGGTCCGGGAGCCGGCTCATTTTTTTTTCTTCCTTTTTTTGTTACTCTCTGTGCGGCTGCGGCGTAATTGAAATTTATGAAAAATATGACCCAGCCGGGCCCGGCCCGCCGGAAGCCGACCCGGCGAAATTAAATGAAATGAAACAAAGAACACACACACACACCCGAGCCCGACAACACAAAAATGACAACAAAAACGGCAACGGCGACCAGCACGCAAAAGAAAATACGTCGAGGAGGTCGAGAATCCTGCAGCGCGCGCCGTCGATCAGGAGGAGCCCGCGCGCCGCATAAGAGGTCCGTGAAATCCCTGGACTGCCGACACACACACACACACGATACACGGTGTCACAAATTGCAAACCTGACTGACCACCTCACATCCCATCCCATCCCATCCCATGTGTGTGTGTGTCTGGTGTGCATGTAAAAGGTTTTCGAGGTATCCTAAATTATTTCATTAATGGTGTGCTGGGCCGCCGCGGCAGGTTCGCTGGCCGCTGTGGACTGTCCCGCCAACTTCCGTGTTCAATTATTCATCCGGTCCATCGCACACACACACACACACGGACACAAAAAAGGGAAAAAACGCAGGACGTGAAGTCACGCGGCAGGGCCCACAAGGCCGGTGACAGCAAAAAAAAATCTTTCGGGAGAGAGAGAAAGGGAGAGAAAGGGAGAAAGAAAGGGAGAGAAAGGGAGAGAGAGAGTGAGAAAAAAAAAACAATTGACAACGAACCGCGAACAACCGCAACTATCGCTTAAGTGGCCCAGGAGCAGCAGCAGCAGCAGGTCCAGCTGGTCTTTGGAGGCTGAGCCACCCCCGACCGGGGGTGGCTTGGGCTTCCGTTTCCCTCATCCCTTGATTCCCCTTCCCCCTTTCACCATCACGAAGGCTTTGCCGCCTTTTTTCGGCCGGCCCTTTATACTCCATCTCAGCTCTCTCTGCCGGGCCGGACATCGCCACAGCCGCCGCCGCCCGCAGCCTGGATCGGGACACGATGGATGAGCGATGGATTAAAATTTAATTACTGCCGTGCCCGGGGTGTGTGCCTACCGCTCCAAGAAACCCCGCTCTCTCTCTCCCTCCTCCCCCCCACCCCCAACCAATCTCTCCCCTTTCCCCTTTTTCCCCACTCACTTTGTCTCTTTTTATCGCGCGCGCGCGCTCCTTCTTTCCGGATCCGGATGGCAAACATTAATGCCAACGTACGCGCGCGTGTGTGTGTGTGTGCAGCGCGCTGAGAAGTGGCCGAGAATGTAG
The DNA here is from genome assembly GCF_943734635.1 of Anopheles cruzii. Lineage (NCBI taxonomy): Eukaryota > Metazoa > Arthropoda > Insecta > Diptera > Culicidae > Anopheles > Anopheles cruzii. The sequence goes on from NC_069143.1 coordinate 5,608,932, forward strand.
GCCACACAACAGAACCGGCAGAACTCCCAAAGTTTGATTCCTTCTTCCTTTTGCTCGCGATCGGAACCAGCCAAGTGGTGGGGGCGCCCTGCTTCTGCCGCGGTGTTGCGTAGGATGTTGACACAAAGACTTTAAGGCATTCGACGGCAGTTTCTCGGGAGTATGTGCCCGGGCCCGGGCCCAGACTATTAAAGTGTGTTTCACTTTTCAATTAGCCCTCGGCGGCGGCGGCGGCTCGGCTCCGCTGAAAAGTTCTGAACTGCAAACAGAAAGAAAAAAAACGGTTGACCGCCGGCTGCCGCGTGGTGCCGGGTGGTTCCGTGGGGGGTGGGGGGAGGGGACCTCGAACAACGTCTCGGAAATCTCGGCCTAACGTTGTCCACCCGAAACCTAGCCCACCCACCCACCAGAATTTCGAACGTTTCGTCCGTCGCTCGCTCGCTCGGCCTCGGCATAGTTCGCCATTTGCGTCGTTAAAGATAATTAAGATCATTATCCCGAAGGTTGAAGTCGGTGCTGGTGGTGGTGGTGGTGGTGGTGGGGGTGGTGGTGGCGGCGGTGATGGTGGTGGCTACAGCCAGCGGCGGCAGCCCATCGGATGAAGAATCGATCAAACAGATGACAGCGGGATGGCGGGCGGGCGGTGCTGGCGGAGGGGACGGAGGAGCGCCGGGGGTGTACCAGGGCAATACTTGAGAAACTCTTTCTCCCTTTCTTCCTTTCTCTCTCTCCCACTCTCTCCCTCTCTTGCTCGGTCGCTTTCTCCCTCCCGAATACTCGCTCTGGTCTCCGATACGCCTTTAATTATCGATTTTTCATTAGAAAACGGCAGCCGGGAAAGCAGCAGCAGCAGCATAACCGGAAATTCCCGAGCTGCTGCTCCTGCTGGCTGGCTGGCTGCTCTCAACCCATCCCACCGCCACCGCCGCAGCACGCACGGCGGCCGGGAGAGCCGGGATTTCCACACCGCCGCCTCGAACGGCTTTTTTGCGCGCGTCTTTTCATTACGATGTGCGATGAATTTGTGCCGGGCCTCACCACCAGCCAGCCCGCCAGCCTCCTGATAAGTCCATGACGAAGTTCTGCCCTTCGAAGTGGGGAGTGGGGGATTGGAGAACCCGGGGCCCCCGGGGCTAGGCAGGGGCAAAATAGGAAAACCTAAATTAATGGATATAAAATTAAAATCCCAAATTTCGGCGCTCCCGGTGCGTGAGTGAGTGAGGGACCACCGTCACCACCACCACCACCACCACCACGCACCCCGCCTACTTGACAGGGCGGTGGTGAGGTGGGTGTGGGGGCGGGTTGGTGAGGGGGATGCGGCGGGGGTGCCTACCTACGCCAGCTACCGCGCAGGGCGTAGCAGGGAATCCGGACGAACCATCGAGGGTATCCTGCGACGGGTGCGCTCTGGACGGGCGGTGTGTCAGCACTCGGTGGTCGGTCAGTTGGAAGATCTCAAAGACGCACCGCACATCCTCCACATCACTGTCAGCGACCCTGTCCGGCTTTTGTCAGTCCGGTCGGGCACATCAACCCCTTGGGCCCTAGGCGATATGTGGCGCAATCAAGTCGCTAGGAGTGAGTCCGGGATGTCCTTGATGGCTATACTAGCGGCCGTACGAATAAACAATTAGACGGTCGATGGGTTACGGGACCCGGGGGGGTCCGCGTATGGATCTACACTGAAGAGATCACCGACGACGCCGGGAAAGTTTACATTTCTATAAAGCCATAAATTAGATCAAGCAGAGTCAATACGTCAATAGGTTTGAACGTAAGGCCCTTTATCGCCACACACACAGTACACGGTGTCATTCGGCGTCAAACGCTGCAATGTGACACAATCGGTAGTTCAAGAATTGTTGCTCTACTGTGATCGCACAGTAGGAAATTTGTATGGGAAAGGCAGACATATTTGTTTTTTTCAGGAAGAATCTATAGACTTTTTTCAACGCTTTTTTGTTTTCTTTGCATGTGTTTTGAATTAATTTAACTTTTTATGTGTAATACAAGCGTTCAAGTGTAAAAAATAAGGATTTGTCATTATTTTACGTAAGGTTTTTAAACGCCTGAACTATGCAATTTGAACGACACTGACATCTTTTAATGCACAATCTAAACGCCTGAGCTATGCAATCTGCATTACACTAAAATGTTTTAATGCATAATCTTCTGCAACAGAGAGACCAGGCGCCTCTTTATGCATCAGGAAGTGTTTTCTCAAAATAAGCCTAACGGACTAAGTCCCTAAATAAGCCTAAACTTTAATTGTAGTGCCTAGTATAGTTGCGCCAGGGGAACGGAAAAAAATTACTGCATTACAAAATTTGAAAAACTATATTTTTTCGTAGTTTTCTATACTAATTCCCGCATAAAAATGTACTAGCAATGTAAAACGTAAACACTCAATTATTTCATATGAAACAAGGATACATTACCTTTCGAATGATGTATAATAGAGGTACATTACCGTTGCAGAACTGTGGTAACGATCGCATTAAAGTAACTGATAAAAGTTGATTTTAAAGAGCCATTTTTATCACTCTTTCGATTTTGACAGCTGAATTCTCGGAATCTGCGCAACATGGAAGGCTAAAAATTCGGATTTGTCATACATAGCTTATCTATTTTACGACAATATATATATAAAATCATGAGTTTCAAAAGTTGACTTATGACCGCCTTTTCCCCATCGTGGATCAATGGTCTAAGCGGTTTCCGAACGGTCTCTAACTGGTCTTCACCTAGGGACCTAGTGGTTGTTGCTTTTGGGTGGATTATTAAACGGATCACTGACCACTATTTCGATCGGCAGACCATTCGTGCCGGCGTATAACGTCGGCAGGACAAGTCTGTCTCACCAAATATCATAGGTCTCTATATCCAGTTAGTTGAAGAATTCATGCTGTCCTCTGTTAGCTGGTCTAAGCGATTTTAGAACGGTCTGTAGCCGGTCTTCACCACTAGGCAGTGGGCTCTAGGCAATCGTTGATAGACAGTTGGAGACTCTTGGGTGGGGAATCGGTATCGAAAGGATCGCTGACTGCCATTTCGAACGGCCATGATCCCATTCGTGCCCCTGGGTGAGAGACTCAACTGAAGTCTCGTTTGGGTCGGTGTTTTTTTTTTTTTTTTGGGTCGTCATTTCGTCCGCTTCTAGCAACACCCAGGCGTCCGATTGAAGTCGATCAAGGACGATATAGGCCAGCAAGGGGGCACATCCCACCAAAAAAGACTGTTACTGGACTGTTAAGTGGGACGCTACTCTGCACAGGAAGATCCAATATCAAGTCGGCCGAGAGGGGGGGAGCAAGTAATTTTATTTGAGTTATATAACTTTCTGTTGGCTGTATGGACACGGTATGGTGTGGAATATGGATGGGCGCCGAGTAATAAGACGAGATGAAAAATCAAAGAACAAACAAACACAAAAACAGCTCGATGGTCACTGACCGCAGGAGGCGCAATAATACTTCAATTCGAGTACTCTGCTTTTGTTTGTGTGTGTACTCATATATTGTGGAACATCAAGAAATACGGATCGTTCACTATCTTACCTCTCCGTTCGGCCGTTTGCTAAACCAAACCATAAATGTATTTAATGTCGCGGGACCGTTCGCGGGCACTGCTACTGTTCCGGCGAGCCTGGCTGCGAGTCCTTCCCAGTCCCAGTACAGTGTTTGACTAATAAACAAGATTATTTTACGATCGATGCTATCGATTGTGGAGAGAAACTTCGGGTCGCCCGGCGTGGAGAGGGGCGCCAAAAATTAGCATCGAAAACGGAATTCTTTTTATTCCTACGCCCATTGGGTACGCCCGGCCAGGACGAATGGGACCCGAATCCCCTCGCCAAAGCCGGCCTCTAAGTGGTAGAAAAATAAAGCGCGCACACACACACACAAGACAACCCACCCCACACTCGGGGATTGGATACGGAGCTAATTAATAAAAAGAAAAAATGTGTCTTTCATTCTAGTGCTTCTGAGTGGCCGGGATGGGATGGGTGTGCACGAGGGAGAAAGAGGAGCGCTATTGGCCGGGTTTTTAAATGCTTACGAAGGACAAATCATTAAATAAATCCTGACACTGACACACACAGACGGGGATGACAAGGAGTAGTAAAAGAGTTTGAGTCCACGAGTTGGATTGCGCACAAACGAGGCAACGTGGTGATGGAATGGGGGGGGCTGGAAATCAGAAATGGTGATCATCACCCTGCCGCTGCGGAAAGTCAGCCCGACGAAGGAGGAAAAAAACCAAAAAAAAACACTAAAATCAAAGAGGCTCAGGCACGAGGCTGATTAGCATTAGCATTGGCAGAGTAAAACATGAACATAATTCCGCATAAACGGACGAAAGACGGCTCAAACCCAAAGAAGAGCCCAAAAACCAAAACAAAAAAAAACGGCCGAAAAGAAAACGAAAACCTAAGGACCTAAAGGGACCCGGGGAAAAATGAAACATAAAACAGTAAACAGCGTCGAAACCGATTTGCGTCGGTGCCGTCGTTTCTTTTTGAATTTAATTAGTCAAAAACAACTATTAACTAAACAATGAAATTTTCGGCGGGGCCACACCCCCTCCTGGCGTATCTGCTTGTCCCGGTGGGGGGGAGTAGGGGGCGTAACACACAAACAAACACGTAGACCGATGCGCTGGGTGGCGTCCGCGACAAAACCAATCACTTCATTGCGACCGTGAGCGAGACACCAAAGTTGCGGATGTCCTCAACACTGGACAGGACACCGGCGCCATCGTTGGGCGGCCCGAGGCCCGAGCTGCGTACGGGGGGTGCGGGCAACGTAAATAAATAAATGTTAAAAGAGCGGTGAATCCCGGTGAATCCCGGCGAATCCCGGCGAACCCTGGCGAACCCGACGAAGCGTTAAGCACACTAAGCCTTGTGTGATTCAACACTCTGTTTGCACGGGTCGGGCCGGGGGCCGGGGCGGGTGAGTGTTGGCTCGCACCGCACGCAAATGGGTACGTGGCTATTGTGTCCTTTCCCCTCCCATCGTCTTCTTCAGCGGCTCATTTCGGGGCCGGGCGCGCGCCCTGATGCTGAAACCAGGAAAAGCTAACAAATAAAAATAAACAGATTCTTTTCAAGCCGTTGACTGTTTGACCGGAATCGTCTTTTTTTTTTGTTTTGGGTGCTGTCCTTTCCGCCTCTGTCGCTTCTTGTTCGCTGCTTCCACCCTAAGATGCTCCCTTGTTTCTCGAGGATCTCCCGGGATGTCGGGGTTTCGGGTTGAGTCGCCGCCGCCGCGCGGATTCCGGAAGGCTATTAAGGCACTGGTTTTTGGGCCGCCGGGTGTGATGTCTTGTACTACCCAGAGCCATCGCATTCCCCCCCTCCACCCCTCTCCCCCCCCCCCCCCTCGACCCAGTGACCACTCCAGTCCGCAACCCAGACGCGTTCGGAGTCCAAATTAAATCGAAATTGCACCATTTGACCCTTTCAATTGGCCGAACCGGGGCCCGGTCCCCGTTGCGTAATCCCTGCACCCCCCCGCCGCCTTCTCCAGTGGCCCCCAGGAGGGGTTTTTTTGAAGAGCTCTAATTATGATCCGCCAACTGCCGCTTCGCATTTTTTTTTCTCTCTCTCTCTTTCCGGGTTCTTTTCCCTCCAAAACTCCTTTGTTTGCTTGGTCCACTTTAACGTCGGGTGCGGTGGGTGGGGTGGGCACTTTTCGAAGTCCTCCCGGGATTAATACTCCTCCCCCCCCCGTGCGCGCGGGCCCCCCCCCCCCCCCCCCCACCCTCCCGCTCACTGGGAAGAATCCTTCCGGTGCCCCTTCTTCTCCTTGTTCGCTCGTTCTCTCGACGCCCCACTCGCTGACCGCCGCCCGATAACCCGGGCGCCCAATCCAATCCAATCCAATAGCTCTAGAGCTAAACGAGATTTTCACGCAAACCGAATTTTCATCTTTTCTGTTTGTTTGCTGCGTTTTGTTTAAGTGCGCGGCGATAGATAGGAACAGAAAACCCGGAAAGAAAAAAAAATCCCCCACCAACGGGTGTTCCGACGGATCCGACCCGTACCCGGCTCCATTCCGATAAGTTCCGACGTTCGAGTCATATCGCCCATTCCGCGGAACGCGGATTCGCGATATGATAAATGATTTTCGAAAAGATTGGCCCAATTAGACCTACGTACAACGTCACGGGAACGGCTTCGGTTCGGAGTCCATTGCTCGGCTGTCAGAGATCGGTTTTAATCACACTAAATACGAGCTTTTTTATGTTGGCTCTAGAATTTTCAGCCTTCTGGAATGCATCTGGGGTTCCGAGAATTGATCTGTCAAAGTGAAAAGAGTGATGAAATTGCTCTTTAAAGCCAAATTTCACTGACTACTCGTTGAAGCGTACCAATGTACCAATATTATTTTATCATGAGAAAGGTAATAGATCCTTCTTGGATATAAAAAAGTCCAATATTCTCATGTCGCATGTTTCGTTTATTTTTACCACCAATTAGTAAAGAGTACTAAAGAAAAAACACAGTGTATCAACTTTGGTAGTGCAGCAAAACAGTTGTTTGCATCCGTCTGCCTAGACACTAGGCGTTTGGTTTTCTTTTGAATATTTCCAACAAGTTCCACTTGTTAGTTTTCGCTAGCTTGAACCACTATGGTTATTGTTAGTAAACACTTCTGTGTACCAGGACCGCCAGGTCCTTTTGAAAAATAGGTGCAAATGGCCATTCAAAGCTTGTTGCCTTTATGAGCTTAGTATCACTTTGAAGTATGTTGAAAATGTGTTGTCCATCCTGGTTTTTTTTGTCACTAAGCTGAAGTAGGTAAAATATGTATCTGTTATTCGACCAATGAAATGTGTCTATTCAGGTAATAAATAGTCACCTGTTACTGAATATACGTGAGTTGAACATACGTACATATGATTTCAGCAAAGTGAACCACGATGGTTGGGAAATTGAAATATATCGAAATGGTTTATCCGGCCCCAAGCAGACTGGAGTGGAGGTCCTGGAAGGAGCTTGGTAAGCATCGAAAGTGTCGCCGAATGGAAGTGAACGCGGAAGATTTTTTGAACGACAAATACGGTTTGGAAGAAGTGATTGAGTTGCCAAGGAAAGTGACGCGAGGGCATCCGTGGCATATATAAGGGGAATTAAATTGCTAGGACGTTTAGAAGGACGACGAATTTCTGTACTTGCAGGTGACCAACCGTTGAAAAGTCGTAACCCACGATCCGAGCAGGTGTCATGCCGATTGCATACCTTTCGGGCGTTAAAATCGCACTAAAGTATCGAAAAATAGCTAATGCTAGTGTTCCTGAACGCGTGAGCATAAGATAACATGTTGAAGACATGACATGAGAGTAGACATCTTCTCAGCCCAGCCAGCGCTTGGTTGCCGTTGCAGTTGGTTTGGAATACTGGTTCATATTTTATTTCACTAGAAAAACCTTGCCGATCCTTGCTCCATTTTGAGGCGCTTCTAAACTTGTGTTCCATTTTCGAAGCTGTATATCGGTTAATGTTTCCGTTCGCGTTACTCGTTAATTTTAGCAACCCCTCAAGTTCGGGCCCAAGGATGTACAGGAAGCGCTCATTAAAAAATGCCGGACGGACCTGGGACCTGGGATGGATGCCTGGGCCAAACTAGTGGCCCAGCCAAGAAAGCCTTCGTCACGCCGCTAGAGGTGGCAGGAAGCGAGAAAGCACTAATGACGAGGACAAAAGCTGCAAGTCAAGCAGTGTAATTGGAAATAATCGCTAAATTAAAAATCACTCTCGCGCGCGCGCTTCAAACTGCTTCGGTGCGAAAGGCGCAAGAATTGCTTTTTCATGGGCCACGTTCCATCCCCGCGCAAAACCGTTGGTGGTGGAGACCCCTTCACGGCCGGATGGCTCTGCCAAGTGTCTTGCCTGCTGGGATTGGCGTGAACATGATTGGTCAAATGAAGGGGTTTTTTGCCGGCGTGTTCGCACTTCTTCGCCCCCGGAAGCTGGAGCGTAAAACATTAGTGGGAAACAGGACTCGTCAGGCGTCAGGCGTGCGTCCGTGCGTGCAGCGCAACACAAATTAACCCTTTTTTTACGTGTTTGTGTGTGTGTGTGGGGGGGGTGTTCCGCAACAATTTCTTCAATTTATCTCTGTTGATCGCGTGGTTCATTCATCAATTTCACATCCATCAAGCGCCGGGCGATGGTTCGATGGGAAACATTCGACCGGATAGAGAGAGAGAAAGAGAGAGAGAAAGAGAAAGAGAGAGAGAGAAAAAGAGAGAAAGAGAGAGAGAGAGTAAAAAACCAGGGGGAACGATTGCGAAAGGGAGATACATGAGGCAACAACGGCAGCAGCAGAACCTATTTCAATCGTTTTCGAAACCAAAAAATAATTCTCCTCCCAATACACACACACACACACACACGCACATACACTGTACCAATACGAAAGCGTACACAGCGAAAGCGAAAAACAATATAAACTTACTCAAAGGATTTACAGCCAACAAGCCAAAGGGAAAATCAATTCACGCAGCTTCACCCCGGCGGCCGAGGAGGGAGTCGACTCCCAAAACTGCATCTCACCGCCGCGTGCCTGCGTCCCCCCCGCCCCCGCCGTGATTTTTGTCCGCTCGATACGGGCAGCGGGCAACCCAGTGCCACCCGCCCGCCCCCTTCGGTGGATTGAAAATGGGATACATCCGCGAAAAACGCGAATCGAACGCAAATCGGCATCGCCTCGCGATCAATCTTAGCTGGATGGAGCAGCGCCGGATGGATAGGGAGTCCTCCCTCCCTCCCTCCAAACCCTGCCCATAGTGGATGGCGTAATCATCGGTGGGAAAATGATTTATTACCTTCCATTTCTGGCTGACTGAGCTGCGGAGCTGCGAAGGGATGTTGGTGTTGTTGTCCGTGCGCGCCGCGCCGCGTGAAAAATGCAAATATTTCACTTTTGCGTCCGGGGGCGGGGGGCGGTGAGGGAAAACCCGCAAACCCGGACCCGTCCGGTGGGCCAGTGGGATGTAGGGCACACGAGCGAACGTCGAGGGGTGAACGACGACGACAACTATGGTCCTCGCCACGGTCCACTCTCGGCCCGCGGCCGCGGGAGCGTATGCTGTAAATAATTGTTTCCCAACCGATTTCTCGGCCCCTTCGTGTGTTGGCGGGAGAGGGGGGGGGGGGGGGGCGGGAGGAGAGGTGATTGGTGTGGCTCAAGCACTTCCGGGGGGGGGGGCCGAGCCGGGCCGGGACCGATACCGGAGCGTGGCTTTCAGCCTCCGACAGTGACTCCGACTCCAGCTACCACACCGTACCACCGCGCTTCCGGGAACCCTCTGCCGCAGGAAGCAGGAAATTGACTTCATCGTCAAAATCCCCGCGCACCCACCAACCCACCGACCGATTCGATGGACACGGCACGGCGCATGGAGTGTGGTGCCAGTACATCAATCATATCGGAAATTTATTCATCCGAACGAACGAGCCACAGATTGGACCGCAGCTCCGGACCCGCCAAGGGACGGACAGCATCCAGCATCCAGCACGGGCCACGTCCTTGTGTGTGTGTGTGCTTGTGGTTGTGTGTTACACGATTAATAAAACTTTACTGTAGTGTGACACCGGCAAAGGTGGTGGGTTATTTAGGCCGGATGGGACTACGTGGGCGCGTAACAGGTGATTAATTGAAGTGCATAGCGCTGGCCCCCGGTCCGGCCCCGGAAGCTTAAGTGATCCATTTTTCACCACTCTCTAGCGGTTGTGGTGGGGTGCAAGAGTGCCCGCGTATTGGTCAGCCGTTCGGTCAGCAAGCTTCACTTCTAAATCCACGACGCCCATCGCCACGCCACCTCGCCGTGTGTGGCAATTTGTTTGACATATACACCGTTACACAGATCGCCGCTGAACGCTGTTTAATACCCCTGTGGTTCTTGAGGGCCACTCGTACATTGAGGGCCATGTCCCGGGCAGGCGGGATAAAGCGAAATGGGCATCAACGGCGTGGCTAAACGGGGGGCGGGAACTTTGATTTGGGACATGATATGATACGGACAAATGTTTTTTTTTCGTTTCGTTTCTAAGTTGGTAACATTGTATTGGGTCAAATTTTACGTTAAAATACTAGTATAATGTACGTCGGCTGACGCCTGATTTTAACGGCCCGAGGTTGTGTCCAACATGGTCGATGTTGGCGTCGGTACGTCGTGGGATGGTTCGCTACTAATGTGGGCGAGCGTCGGGCGTACTTATCACACGGTAGTTATCGTTGGGAAAATGGCTCGCCTTACCACTGGAGGGGGGACTGAGCACTTCCGAAATTCCGGAGGAAAGGAGGAGATATCTAAACTCAACCGGTAGTTGTCAGTTTCATCTCCGCCTTCCCAGACTGAATTTCTGTTGGCGATTGGCTCTTTATTTATACCCATTTTTGGTCACTCATTAGCGGTTTAGCACTCATGGTTTTTGGCGGCAGAAAATTAGCTCACGACCACAGTGATAATTACGTAACTCATCATTTTGGCGGTTTGCTATTTTCTGACAGTTTGGGTTTTGGCGTTTGATATTTTCTGATAGTTTTCTGGTTTTGACGTTTGATGGTGTATAACAGTTTCAGAGGTTTTGGCGTTTGATAATTTGAATAGTTTAGGGGTTTGGCGGTTGCTATTCGTTCTGCATCTAATTACACTACAATACATGATTACGCTGTTTAGCAGACATGCTACACTAGTTAGTGTCTGCGATGGGGGTCCTTTTGTAAACAGTTCTGAAGTTAATTCTAAGTTTATCACAATGCCAGAAACTGTGCCAACAACGTAGTTTCATTAAGTTTTGCGTGCGGAATTAAGTTTCTGCTGGCAGAAACATGTTGGAGTTCGGCGAGAAGGCACTATCGCGAAAAAAGGATTTCCAAGAGAGGTACAAAAGGTTCCAAGAAGGATCAGGAAAGCGTTGGAAAAGCGAGGCATGGCCATGATGATCATCAACATCAACCGATGAGCTGTGCACGTCAATAAAATCGAAGAAATGGTGCTCCTAGACTGCCTCCTGAGATCTTACTGTCCTTGTTGGAATATCGAACGGATTAGTGGAATCCGTTCTGACTGACCTGACCTGACTCTCTAGCACCACGTGACTTCTGGCTATTCGCTAAACTCAAGAGGACCGCTCCGTGGCCCCAGCTTTGAATGTATAGAAAAGATAGAAACCGAAACGAAGAACGCATTGACCGGAAGAAGACTTTGCGGCATGTTTCGGGAAAATCGGGGAAAATAAACGTTGGCACAAGTGCATTGCATCGCGAGACGGGACTACTTCGAGCAGGGATGAAGTAAATTTAGTAGGACTCTAAAAAGAGCCCTTGAGGTGTAAGTAAATTCGCGTTACTTTTCGGCCTCAGTAGCAGTAGGCCTGTAATGGTGGCGAAGTAGCATTTTGTATCGAACCACGTCACGTGGTTCACCAATTCCACGCTCGACGCTGGTGGGACGCGGTTTGGTACTTTTCTAAATGAAATGAAAGACTCTTCAGAGCTCACTTCATGAAATAGATGGAGTGGGGAAAGAATCGTCACCGATTTTCCAGATCTCGCAGCAAAACCGGAAACCGGAGTTTCTCCGAAAGAATGGGTCAATATATTAGGACACCCGGAGCATCCCCAGTTACTCATCCCGACACCCAGCCAGTCAAGCAGACCTGAACACACCCGCACCGGAAGTTGATGAATCAGCTGCAGCTTATCTTCGCCACCTTCGCCGCTCGCAAAGTACTTCGTAGCAGAACGCAAAACACCCCCGGACCTGCGGAAGTCCTGCGGACCCCTGGTTGGCACCTCCTGAAGCCAAGCGTAGCGATGTCCCAGGTCAATTAGTCCAGGGTCCAGCGAGCCATCGCCACCACCATCAGATACGGCCACAGCGGCGCACAGCTGTGTCAGCGCGCTCTCTCTTTCTCTCTCTCTCTCTCTCTCTCTCTCTCTCTCTCTCTCTCTCTCGTTCTCTCTGTCTGTGGTTGGACTTTGGGCGATCGAACCCACCACCACCATCCTGACCGGCCGGCAATGGTTGATAAATCTCTTCACATAAATTCGCACAACCAAGGACCTCTCTAGGACGCGCGAGTGGGGGGCGGGTGGAGCTACTCCATCAAAATTAACAAACCGCTCGGACAAACAGCCTCACAGACGTTCTGCGGCTGCCCCCAAACATATGGTCCCCGCTCCGCCAACGGCACCGGTCCGATCCGCAAGGCGAAAAAACGAAAATGCACTAAACTCACTGTCTCTCCCTCTCTCTCACACACACACACACACACACACTAAAGTACGGCCGCTGGAACGCTGTACAAACAAATTTCTTCGAAACATCTTGAAACTAATTATTTTAATTCCGTCCCCGTTCCAACCGGCCCTCGGCCCCCCATATTTCTCGGCGGCTGCAATTCCAACGGTGTGGCCCGTCAAGGGACAGAACACTACCCCCTCTACCCGCTACTTCATAACCTACCCCGCCCTCCGGCGGGGGACATGGGACACATGACCGAGGCACATGAAAGCTGCTATTTTAATGCTGCTAAAATATTTTAATCTCATTTAAATGAATCTTCTTCGAAGGTTTCTTTCAAAAGAGCGGTGGAGGGGTAGCGGCGGATGCGGCCGAAGGGGCACACACCCCGGGGGGGGGGTGGGTGGCGGGGGTTGGAGGAGAGGTGAATACAATTTATGTTCGCCACCACCACCACCACCAGCATCTTCGCACCGCACACCGCAATGGGGAAGTGATCTAATGGGTCAAGGCAAATTGGTCTCCTAAGATGCTCTCCCTCCACCCACTCCTCCCCCCGCCCCCCCTCCCTTTTCTTGCTGTGTGTGGCGTCGGAAAATAGTTTGCCATGAAATAGTTTGGGTTTCGAACACAAACACACACACACGCACACACTGAGAGTGGCGCGGGAGACTCTACAAATACTAAACGTAACCTCAAAGCCCCTGCCGATGACCCCGCCCCGCCCCGTTCCCATGGGTGGAATTTTCTTGGGTGGGGAATTTGGAAATTCACGTTTCATACGGGTCGACAATACACGGGTCGAAGCGACCGGACCGGACCAGACCGGACCGGACTGGGCGCTGGCCGGAAAACTGTTCCGTAAGAAAAGTTCCACCAGTTCCAAGTCCACCATTTTCTTTCGATTCTTCCATTCCGGTAAAAACCACAACACAGGCGGCTTTCGGGGGGGGCCGGAAAAACTTCAGTTAATATCGGGCAGGAGCAGGCAGGCTCTCGGGCAGGCGACCGGGGGATTTCGACCGGTGGACCACAAAGTCGGGCGGGAGTCGGGCAAACTGCGGATTAAACGTAGAGGCGTGGAGGAGTGGGGGTCCTTGGCAGTGTCAATCGCGAATAATACCCCCCGGGTAGGTAGGTGCAGGTGAGCATCTGCCAGCGGCGGGGCATAAATAACATCGGCCGCCGCTTTATGGGATGTCATCACCCTTCGCGCGCGGATAGTGCGCGCCGACACGTGCCGGAGAAGGAGGGACGCAGGTGCTAAGTGCTCTGGGGAGGGGTGTTGGTGGTGGGGGGGCAAATGAGGGGGATTGAAAAAAGGAAAAAGCCAAGCAAAAAAAAGCAGCAACATAAGGCCACATAAGGACACTTGGCGTGTTTTTTCTTGGCGCGGTGCCGGAAAGGGGACCGGAAACGGCGCCTCTAATAAGAGGCGACCTAAACCGGGGAAAACTGTAGCACTTAGTGTGTGTGTGAAAGAGAAAGGACGGGCGCGTACGAAAAGGAAGGATCAAGGAAGGAGGATCAAGGCACCCATCCAGAGAGGCTGATGCTATTTTACAGTTAGGTGCTGTGCTTCACTTCCGGTCTCCGGCGGAATTGGGGGAGGGGGGCGCGGGGGAACCGGCTTACATTTGCCTACTCATCCACTGAAATCGTCGCCCATCGTGTTTTGCTTCTTTTTGTTTTGCCTTTGCCATTTCACTGAGTCACTGACGAAGGTGAAAGTGAAAGTGATCCCGTTTGAGGTGAGCGGCGGCGGCGGCGGCGGTGGGGGCGGCGAAAGGAAAATCATTTTCCCCTTTCCGCCCAACCCGACCGACCGATCATCGGGACCAATCGCGAAGAACCGGGACCTTTCGCGCGCCGTCGTGGGGATAAATGTTTATTCGAAGTCGCTTTCGCGGTGTTGATTCCCGACCTGCCTGCCGCCGAGTGTGAGCATATTTTTTACCAATCCCCCCACCCCCCACCTTCGCGAGGAGAAGGGCTTCCACCCAATCCAGCCAATCAGGCGTCATATTTACGGTCGGCCGAAATCGAAATCGGCACTCTCGGCGCGTCTCGTAATCGCGTCTCTCTTTTATCTTATTATTTGCGTCTTCTCTGTGTGTGTGTGTATGTGTGTGCGAGTTTTGTTTTTGGTTTTGTTGATTCTGATGATGGAATTTCAATGGACTCTCTGACTTGCTGGCTCACCCTCCAGACCGGAACCACCACCAAGCAGGAGGAGGAGGAGGCGGCACGAGGAGTGTGCCGTCCTGCCTTCGACCGTGTCCTTGCTGTGTGCGCGCGAAGTAGCCAATTTTATCCGGGTGAGGGGCTGGTGGGGAAGGGGAGAGGAAACAGGGGGAAGGAGAAGCTACGCAAAAGCGCAACATGCGGCAGCGCCGGCGGAAGGGCGGAAGATCTTGCGGAGTGAAAGCTGGAAGAGCGTGGGCGTCATGCTCTCATTTAGAACTTTTTTGAACACCCTCCCTCCCCCCACACACGGTTCCACTGTTCCCCGATTTCCGCCCCCCCCCCCCCCCGCCGGTGTGTGTGCTTTTTACAGGCCTGGCCCATGCACGTCGTCGGCGGCGGCGTCGACAAGCAGCACGCATTAGCATATCATTATGCGATTGCTTAATTTTGAAGGATTTATAGAGCCCGCGTGCGGGTGGCTTACTTGGGGGGCAGACTTACCCCCTCCTCTTCCACCCCACAGCCCCGCTGGGTTGGAGCACAAAATAAATATGTTGAACGTTCGGTGGTGGAGTCGCTCTGCGGGAGAATATTAAGGACCCCCCGCCACTGTGTTGATCACTCGCGACTCCGCGCGCGACTCAGGAGCCGAGAGCTCGCACAGATTTGCGCCGAATGCTGGGATGGGGCGGGGCGGGGAAAACCGGAGAGATGGGAAGCCTTCCCACGGCCAGATAAAAGCCATCAGTGTGCCTCCAAATGTGTGGATTTGGTAGTCTAATTTGGAATGCTTTCGCAACCACACACAAAAATAATGGTGTTTTCGCCATCGCCATCGCCAATGGGCTTGTCGACCATTTAATTCCTAATGTTTTTTCTTTCTTACTTTGGTAACTTCACGCGAACGGTAAGCCACTTTCAAAAGGGCGCACTGCAGGTTAAAACACACATACGTTTTTCTTGTATCGGGAATTGGATTGGATGAATTTGTAGACCTTCGCTCTGCTTCTTGTAACGACGCCCAGGCGGTCTAATGACGTCACAAACCAGAGCAGGATCTCTAATCACTAGCACCCAGGGATTGGGCCCAAGGCGACCATCAGATACTTCAAGTCCAGCCATGCTGATGACACATTATAACTCGCAGGCTCTCCGATGATGCTCTCTCACAGTTGCATACGGATCTAGCATCCGAAGAATTGCATAGGGAGCAATCTAGACACATGCGCTAGAGCAAGTCCAAATTCATCGCCAGCATCATCTGCGGCGAGCGAGCGAGGAAGGAGAAGGGTGCATACGTGCGGGTGTTAAAACCCGTCGAACCTGAGGATATACAAAACCTTCAAATCCTATCCTAGTACTCACATACGCATCTGAGACATGAACTTTCTGCCCAAAACTGACGAAACCTTCATAGCTGCTTAGTCCGAGAGGAAAATCCTCAGAGATCAATAGAGTTGGCCCCGTAGTTGGTGGAGTTAGAATGAAGGAGCCGGCAAAAACAGGCGAGCTGTATGAAGACCTCACCTGCCGCGTGTATGGCTCAAAGTCTATCACAAACAGCTCGTGTGGCCCAATCAGCTGCAGTTTCATTTGCTGTAGCTCCATAACCAAGATTGAATATTTGTGGAATGTGGATGTTGCTCCAAGTGCCCGTGGCTTGGACGGCTTGTTGAGGGAGGAGATCCTATGCTTTTTTTTTCTTTTGTCGGGGTCGTAAAGGAGTTCCAGATAAGCTAGTACTCATCTCATCGAAGCTCAGTATGAGGCGTTCTCGTGCAAGGTATTGCACAGTGGCGTCTTGTCCGATCCCATAAGGGTCACTGCTGGTGTGAGACAGGGCTGCATACTATCGCCGCTACGCCTTGACCTAGTCGACGACATTGTTTTGCCCTCGCAACGTCGAACTGACATGCAGAGCAAACTTGATGACCTCACCAACTGCAGGTCTAAGGTAGCAGGTTTAACAGTGAATGTTGCGAAAATTAAGTCAATTGTAGTGAACGCCGGCAATTCCTCCAGCTTCACAGTAGTGGGCCAACACGTTGAGCACGGTGGAAGACTTTGAGTCTATCTTGGTAGCCAGACAACGCCTGATGGGGGTACCAAGAGCGATATAGCCGTACGGATCAGGAAGGCTAGAGGTGCCTTTGCAGGTCTTCGAAATATCTGGCGCTCAAACCAGATCACTTTGCATACCAAGACCCGGATGGGCCCGGATGGGATGCATACCAAGACCCGGGCTATTGACAACAATCTTTCCTGGCGCCTAGTGAAGGCGATAGCGGGTAGTCGCCAACAGTGGAGATCTTCTATCAGGACCAGTAAGTAAGGCGCAACCTAAGAGATCGCAGTTCAAACCCGAAGCCGAAGTGTCCAAGTAACCCCGGACCTGCCGCGGATGATTTAAGCAAAAAACAATAAATACTGGTGCTGGGTGATGATGATGGTGGTGGTTGTGACGATGGTGATGATGACATTCTCGATGACGCCGACACCCGCCGACACACCACCACCACCACCCAACGATGGACTGACGATATGGTGGTGAGCTTCTTCCGGCAAGTGTCTGTGAGGTATTCAATCCTCACACCCCGCGGTACCAGCACCGATACGATGGTAGTATCCTTTCTCTTTACTACCCCTTCCCACAATCCACCTCACCCGCACCCCACCCCCCGGGTTGGGTTGTCTTTTGATGTTTTGATCTCTCGGCCGGAACACCCTCGGCCGGCGGCAAAATTCGGCGCTCCGATCCAGCTCCGATTACCAGCGATTAAGAAGTCGCCAGTCGGCAAAACAACGGGGCCCTTCCAACCGGAGGGGGAGGGGGGGGGGGTGTGAGGATCGACGGCTACATGCAAACGGGGGTTGCTAGGTTGCCGCCAGCTTGCTTTGAAGGTGGCATTCTTCCACCCCACCGCGTCACTTCCGCGCCGCGCCAACAGCTGAAGGGACTAAGGGAAAAGAAGACCAAAATTAGCTCCGATTACGCAACATCTTACGCCGTGACTCCCCCCCCCCCCGCCAACCCGGGTGGCCGGTCCCGTTCCGCGACCGGTGTGTGATGAAGAAGTATCGTCGAGCTAGTTTCCTTGCTCCGGTGCCTTTTTTCTCCGGGCAGCGAGAAACGAGACCACCCCCAACCAGCAAGCGGCCGGAAGCCAGGGACGCCAGGGTGTCGAGGGTACGTCTTCGTCTCTGACGTAAAGGACTTGATGCCAAGGGTGCCGCAGCAGCAACAGCAGCAGTATTTGTGGTTTTGGTGGCGCTTCCAGGCATGAGGGCACCTTCATCTTCGACGCGGTCGCAAGAAGGTGGCGGCCACAAGAAACCCCAAACCCCCCTTCCGGCCTTCCCCGGCCTTCCTGCCTGATCCGCCCCGGGAAGGTCCGTCGTGTGGTCCTGCCGCGGACCGATGGTATTTTAATTACTCTAATAGGATGGTCATTAAAGCTCTCGAATCTCTGGTTGCTGTTACCGTTGGTTGGGCGCGGTGCGCTAGCACACCAGCACGAGGCCCAGGAAAAAACCCCCAGGAACATGGGTGTGTTGTTGCCGAAGCCCCCAGCCCTCAGCCTCAGCGCCAGCCTCCGCGCGGCGCGCGGTAATTTATCTAATGACTTTGTCATTTATCACAAATATCGTCCTCGAGGCGAAAGGGGGCCCAAAACAGCGCAACCACAACCAGCGTTCGCGTTCGCGTTCGTGTGTGTGACAGAGAGAGAGAGAGAGAGAGAGAGAGAGAGAGAGAGAGAGGCCGCGAAAGGATGCCCAAGAAAAGTGAAGGGGTTCAGCGAAGATGAAGATAATCGATGTGAGAGATCCCTCCACAAATGGGTTTCGCTTAAAACAGGAAAGGAAATTGACTGCTCCGTTGAAGAAGGACCAAGTCCTTGAAGGCCTGCTCGGTCGGTGAGTGACAGAACAGAATTCTGTCATACCCAACCCACCAGCACCCCAGCAAACCAGCGCCACCGCCGCCGCCTTGCCGCCGGTACCGGAAGTTTCGACGAACTCGATTTTGTTAGGGTTCCGTTCGGTTCCGTCGGACGTCGGAGTGGACCCCCGTGAGCCGTGAGACAGGCGATTGGCTGTTCTTGTCGCGGCCTGTGCCGCGGTGTGTTGGGGGGGTTGTACGAGTTTGGTCGCTCTAACTAGTGGAAATTAGTGGTCGCCATATCGGTGCGCGCGGTGCTGAAAACCCGGTCCAACGTACCGCTTTCTCCGACGCTTCACCGACAATTCGGGGGGTTGGGGGGGCGAGGCCGAGGGATCCGCAAAACGAAAGAAAATAAAACAGCAACGCCTACGCCTACCTAAATGTCTTAATACACGTTCCATTAAAGTACGGACGGGACAATGCGGTCGTGTGAAGCGTTTCCCGGCGGCGTTCGTGCTGTTGCGAAATAAACGGGTACCAAACGAGCAAAAGCAAAGCAAAAAAAACCTAAGCAAAGTAGGGCAAAAAAGGGGCGGGGGGGTGGTGGATCCGCAGGACACGCGATGGGTGTCTGGGTGCGCCTCCGAAAGGAGCGCGTGCCGGCATGAGTCGGCCGGCCGCCGGTTGCATGTTACGCGGATGTTTTTCGGGGACCCATCACTGGTTCCCCTCCCCCCCCCCCCCCCCAAACCCCACCCTTCCGGTAAGGCACCCCCTTTCGCGTACGCGTGGCGCGTTTTCGCGACACATCGGCGGTCCTTATCACCCGCTCATCAGCAACAGCAGCAGCAGCGCCGTGTTGTGGACGCATTGTCACAGTTGTTGTTGTTGTTGTTGCTGCTGCTACTGTTGTTGGGTCCAACCCCGCGGGGGAGGGGGGAAGCCCAAACCCTCCGCTGTGGTGGCGGTGTGGCGATTAAGTAGCGAAACTATATCTATTATTAAAATAATGATCGTAATTATAGAGATCGTAAATAAATCATCAATAAATCGCCGTGTTTCGCTGGGCCCCTGGTCCCGGCAAAGATAAAAGAAGTTATACCGGTGCGTGGTGAAGGAAAGTGGAAAGGAAGCGAAGGGATTGGGGGGGGGGGGGGGGGGGGCGGGCTCCACGGCCCGCCGAAGGTGATTCGAAGTTTCATCAATATCACGTACTGTTCCACCGTCCGTCCGCACACGGAAGGTCCTGCCATAGTTCTGCCCGGCCTTTCCTGTTTTTCTCGGCCCCTCCCCCCTCCTACTCTCTCTCACATTTCGTTTCGATTTTTTTTTTCTCCCGTAATGTTTGCTCATTTGCGCATTTTTCGAACACGAACGAGCAGCACCACAGAGCACCACCGCGGTTGTGGTCCTCGAAAGTGCTACGAAAATAGAGGCATAAAAATGTGTAGCGGTGACACGGTGACTCCCGCTGAACGTCCTGTAGGGTTCGGCAGGTAGGCAGCCGGCCGTCCGGCCGTCCGCTGGTTTGTTTCATGCTTGCCGCCCTTGTTTTGGGTCGCGATTTTGGAAAAGGGTTGATTATGGGTGCTACGCATACGACGGACGATAAACGCCCGAATGCACGCCACGCGGCGTGCATTAATCGGAAAATTTACACAGACCTTCCTTTTATTTATGTTCGATGACTTATTATTACAAAACACAGGCAACGGAGCCCTCGCTGGCAACTTGCAGGACTGACTTTGAGCTTAGGAACTAGTCGCACAACTAATCACAACTGGCCGAAACGGACGCAGAAGCTGGTGACAGATACACGAATAAAGCAGTAGCAGGTGGATAGAACAGTTACGAAGAAGACATGAAATCAAGCACATCACGGCATTCAGGGGAAATACTAAAGTCAAGAAGTGCCGAAAAATCTACGGTCTACGTATGACCGAGAGTTGGTAACGCGCTCATTATCAGGTCTAACCTTATGAAAGTGGTTTGTGTACACAAATGGCTCTAGGCTGTCAATTTGATCTTCCCAATTAGGCTTTTTTGGCCATATTGCCTTGCTTTGACGTTGGGCAACTTATTTCACGTCAAAAAAGAAATACATTTAGCTTGCAACTTATCCTAGAGGAAATTAAACCATGTAAACTTTTGTGCCTGAAAGTAATGTTCTCTGTAACTCTTCTGCTACCTGCTGAAGAAAACTGCAACAGAATCGCATCAAATGTTTGCCGAAGCTTGGTTTTGGAAGATTTAAAATATTCAAACACGGCGGATTTGGACTTGGCACAAACCAAAACGAGCGTCGGAGAACTCCAAAAGAGTTCGAGGGCCACGACGTTTGAAGGCCGCCTGGGATAGATCCGAACAGAAGATCAGAACATGGGTGCCACATGGGTGCTGAACGAAAGACGGTAGGAAAACCGAAAAACCAAATGTTGAATTCGGCTCGCTCGCTACAAAAAAGGATGTCATTTCTCCATAGCATCGTGGAATTGGGAATGCAAAGTGGATTCATTTTGAGAGATCCTAAAAAGAAAAAAAACCTGGGTCAACAGTCCGGGAAAACCATCAACTTCGACCGACCAAAACCAGATCGATTCGGCAGAAAGACAGAATGCTGTGTGTGTCTCGGTGCGGACCAGACAGGGTGTGGTGTATCACAAGCTTCTTAAACCGGGTAAAACCACAATAGACTAGAAGACACGGTAAGATAACTTTGCCACGGATAAAGCATGCAGTTAATGATATGCGGAAGAAGGCCGATGAGTCAGATCATTGATGAACAGTGTTGGCGCCTGGATGGCCGCAACACGCCATACATCCATAAATTGGATTATGGCATCTTGCGGCCATAATATTAGTATTGGCATAGTAGCTGTGTGTGACTGTCAGAGGGCTGACGAAAGCTTAATAAAGTTAGTAGCGCAGAATTGAATCAGCTTCAACCACACGCGTTTTGAGTTTAATTTAGCGGCAGCTATGTTCGGAATAATCTTTGGTCCTTCGAGTTATCGGAACAAACAGCAAAACCCAAAGCGGACCCAAGCTGCTTCCTTAGGGAACGCCAGACACATTTGAGAAACACACAGAGTACTGAGGTCTGATGACCCACACAACACGCAGAACACGGACGCGATAGATAAAAGGCAAACCAGGATCTACCAGGAGCTAGGCAGACATCCAATTTGGCCAGCATCAAGGTCAATCTCTGACGTGAACCTTCGTTCGCCTTGAAGTCAATCGCACACACGCACAGCGGGCTGAGCGTGTGAAATGCACGCTCAACTACTCAAACGCGCAATCAGCCCATCGTACGGGGGGGGCGGGGGTACCGAACTGCGAAGGACGCAAGGTGGTTTCATCATCGTTACTTTATAATCCTACGCTCATTAACTTTTTTGAGCGATAGAAGGTGATTGTTTGAAGGCGTTTTTCGTAGGCGTTCATTTTTTTTCTAGCTTTCTCTCTCCCAGTCCCCTCCTTCTTCCCCCTGGCTGGCCCTTCATTTTTTTCCGGTCCGGAGCGTGTCGCGATCTGATTACTGCTGCTGCTGCGGCTGAGCTCGGTTCGGCAATAAAATTTATTCAACCATTTGCGCGTAATGGTCATGAGGTGTTAAGACGATCTCGAAGCGGGGGCCACCCTCCGCCGCCGCCGCCGCCGCTGGGTGGCGAAATAGAGATGCAGAGAGAGAGAGAGAGAAAGCGAGAAGTGGCCAAGAGCAACCGTTGGCATGTGGAAACGAGGACGGCTCAGTGGCTCAGTTTTATTGGCACGACGGCGGTGGCGCGCCTGGAGTCTCCTGGAGACACAGCGCAGCAGCGACAAAAAAAAGGAAAACAACCAAAAATAAAAGACCATGACGCCGTAAGTCACCGGGGGGGGGGGGCCAGGGGAAGGAGAATTGGTTGCTCGCCCGGCGTGCATTATGCTACGGCTTAGTAGCACGCGGAACCATTTTCATTTTCCGCTTCACTGGCGACCACCCGAACCACCTCTGGGCTCCGCGCGACCTGGACCTGCGAGTCCTGCCGCGAAACGCAGAATGGCACCACTGGCACTCCCCGCCCACCCCCAGGCCCGTTCATCGCCATCTCAAGGGGTTTCGATGTTATTCACGAAGCGGTGGTTGTATATTTTATAAGCCCATTTTATAAACCTCTGTGTCGTGCCGGCCCGGGGCACGACAAGCGAAACGATAATTATACTTCCTGATGCTCGAGGAACGGGAGCGAAAGAGAGAGAGAGAGAGAGGCGTCCTGGCGTTGGTGGAAATTTTTAAAGACGGTCACAGTGGCCGATTTTCTTCTCGAAGACCGTACGATGGCGCAAGTTGGCGATTGTGGTCCTGGCGAATCGGTGGACAAAGCGTCTGGCGCGTAGTCTATTGGACCGAATGTCCGAATTGGACGTGAACGTTGTCTAATGCGCTGTTCGAGCGATTTGTTGGTCGGAGGAGGCAGGTCCGGTCGTCATCGCTCGGTCTTCCCAAACCGGATTTGGACTTTGGACTTCAATCGGCCTTCAAAACGCTTTCCAGGCCAGGGGGTTCATTTTTCATCTGTCACCCTCCCCCCCACCCCCTTTGGGGGTAACCCACCGGGGGCTCATTCAATGCCCGCGTTATCGACAGTAATGAAGAAATGCTCCCGGGGGCCCCACGGTCCCAGCGTTGCAGCGTTTTTTGGTTTTGGGCCTTCTCATTTTTTTTGTTCCCCGTTTGTCCCCGTTTTTAACCGGCGCAATTACGCGCGCCCGGCACAGGATTTCGGTGCCATTTTCTGTGTTTTTTTTTTTTTTGTATTTTGTTGTTTTTGCTTTCTTCGTTTATCTTCCCCTTCGTCCTTCCCCGCTGGCTGACGCGTCCAGACGTCTTCTTGATTACTTAACTTGCGCCATTTCGCGCCGTGGTTCGCGCCGGCCTTTTCCGGCGGTTTTGGCTCCGGGGGTCGGAAAAATGGTTACTTCCGGTTCGCGTTGCACTTTTTTACACTTGTCCCCCCCCCCCGGGATTAACCCGGGGTTCACTGGAATTTCAGTGTACACTTCGTTTCATGCGGTTTCACACGAAGTTACTCGTTCGACGTTCAATAGTTGTAGTAGCAGAGTAGCCATTTATGCTCAAACCTTTTCCTCCAGTTCTTAAGTTGTCGAAAAAAGTAAATATCTCTCTCTATCTCTCTCTCTGTGTGGCTCTTTATTTGGGTGTATTTTTTTTGCTCCTTTTAGCGTTCCGTGTCCTCCGTGTCACCCTTATTAGCATTCGGGGCCGGTCTAGTGGGCCGGGGCCGCTGTGTGTGGTGCAGGGGTTTGTCTCAGAAGCTAGAATAGTTTGTTCTCCTCTCCCTTCCCCCCCACCCCCAGCCCTCCCCCCTCCCTCGGGCCGACCGAAGAGCGAAAGAAAAGCGGGCCGGGAAAAACGGGAACCGAAAAGCAAATGGTCGCCCGCCTTGGTTTATGATACCGATGGGATGAATTATCCGCAGAGCCGACAGCCCGTACAGCCCGTGATTGGGTGGCGGGGGGGGATTTTTAGGGGTCTCCGCGAGAGTAGCGGCAGCAGCAGCAGCAGCAGTTTACGAGCGGCACAGCTGGCGGCGACCAGGCGGCGGCGAACGAAGGCGGTCGGTCCCCGAGATCGGTTCCCTCGGGTGTTCGTTCAGCAGGTCCTTTCGCTGGTGAATGCTTTAAAATTTAACGGGACGGGACGGCGAAAATTGGTGCGGCCGGGGCCTCGGGGCCGTGGTGGCGGGTGGTGGTGGTGGGGGGGTGGGGGCGAACTAATTTGCAACCAGTTTACATTGGACGAACCGAGACCGAGAACCGAAAGTCGGACGTCGCGTCGCATGTTCAACGCAGCCTTTCTCTCCCTGTCACCTCCTCCCCCGGTGTCTCTTTGCCTCCCTCCCTTCCTGAGCTACCCCTAGCGCCGGAGTGGTAGAGCACGGAATGGTCCAGCCCTGAGACCGGGAATCCGGGGACCGGAAGCTCACAACACCAAGGCTCGCACGCACCCCTCGCCGCTTGTGGTTGACGTTGCGTAGCGATGCCGATATGCTTATGGTATTGGACACGCATCGAGAACCTCGCCGTAGACCCACCCTCCCCATCCCCCCCACCCCTCTCCCTGTACGTCACTACACGCGTCACGGCAACAGGTCCTTGTCGGTGCGTCGTCATGATGGCTATTTTGTGATTAAAAATCAATTACCGTGCGTGCGTGAGCGATGGAGAAACAATTCCGCTGAGTGTCGCACGTATACACACATGCACGCACTTGCAGTCAGATGGTCCGATCTGCCGCGTGAGCCAGTGTTGCGCTGGTGTTTATTGCGTGCCCTAGTGATACGAATCGGGCGCGCTGTTGCGCAAAGGCCGGGGAGCCGATTCTGATTGATGATTTCTTAAATACCCGCTTTACCCGCGAACCCGAAGCATTAAAGGGCCCACAGCCTGGGCCCACCACTCATCACCCCACCCCACCCACTATTCGCTACTAATAAATTTTATCTTCGTCCTTCGAGTAATGCCCTTCCACACACAGCTGCCGGAGCTCAGCTGTTCCGTATCAGCGCCATTATGGTTGATAAATACTGCTACTCCTCCTCTTCACTTCTTCCTACCTAAATTTTACATCCTACCTTCCCCCCACCCCCTTCCGCCCTTGAAACCTCTATAACGCAAGCAACTCTTATACACACTCGTTCACCAGCCCGGGCGGGCTCTCAAGGCAGTGTCGGGATTTATGGAACCATTTCCGGTGCGGTAGTCTGTCGGGTACAGGAGGTACTAGGCTGCTCATTAAATTCGGAGCCTCGATAACAGAGGGCTACGATACGATAACTGCTACGAGTCTGGCTAGGCCTTATATTAAATCTCTTTCAGTGGTTCGACGATTTTTGAAAACGATATCCTGTATTTTTTCTACGATTTGAGGTGTTGTGCCTTTTTTTCACGTTTTTGACATGGTTCGTCTTAAAGGCTACTACGACCATGTTTAAACTCAGAAAACCTCTCTTTTAACCCCCTAATTAAAGGTGAAGAGTCCTTATACACTTTTAATATTCGTTCATAATTTTCCTTGGCTTTTAAACCTTCCAAAAATAAAAATTAAATCACTGCACATACTTGATTTTTTCCATTATAAAAAATATTGTGACATGTCGATACTAAATGGCTTGTAAAAACAAAATTAAGTGACTGATTGAAATGAAACTTCACATACGTTCATTTGAAGAATGTACCAATATCAAAAAAAAAATCAGGCTCGTAGCAGCGCTCTTTCTTGTCGAGGCTCCGAATTTAATGAGCAGCCTAGTAAGTAAGGTCTCCACCGGTACGGCCGACCATCAGTCCTGATCAGGACCTTCATTTCACTTTGGATGCAATCAAGAACGCGCGTCACGTTACAGGATGTCTCATGGCTCATGGCTCTCGATCGCGCTCTCAATCGATCGATAAACGATCTACGAATAGCGGGACATAAGGCACCATAGGATAGTCAGGGAGACCGCTGCTTACACCTGATTGCAGGAGTAACCCATCGAGTATGCTTCGAGGAGTGAGACATTTGAACGGCAATGCTAACGGAAACTACGAACCCTTTGCGGGCTGGACCTGGCTGGATGAATAACGTTTGAAAATCAGAAACCCCTGGTGCCCTGGTTAAAGATCTGCTGGCTACCACCTTCCCAGCTACACAGCCCCCCCCCTCCTCCCCCCACGGTACTGCCACGTAAATGTGGTCGCACCGGAAAACAAGGCAAACAGGGAACATCGTATATTACTGTCTGCGCCGCGCCGCGTGTGCGGCAACCAGGTCCAGCGACCAGGTCCGGCGGAGGGGTGGGGGTGGGGGGCAAAATTGTCGGAGCCCGCACGAGCATAAGCATTGAGTGAAGCACATAAATTTCCATTACATCTTACGAACGCCAGGAATTATTTGTTTCATATTTTGCCTCCCATAAATTTGGTCGGCGCGCGCGGACAAACGGCGGCTTTCTATCGGCGGTGGTGGGAGTGGCAGCAAAAAGGCATTAAAAAAAAAAAAAAAAAACCACCAAAAACATGAGTGCAACATCTTGGCAAACCGCACACGCACGTTGCCGACATGGGATGATTCCCTACGTTCCCGGGCCAGGCCAGCGCCAGGCTCGCGGCCTCCAGGCGATGTTGAAGGTATGCCGTCCGCGCGCTCGGTGATCCTTTTTTGCTTCGCTCACCGACCGGGTCCGGCCCCCGGTCCGACCTTTTTATCTTCGCTTGCCCTGTGCCCTGGCGGCCAGCCCCGTTGCAGGGTTGTTTTTCTCGACCGAGTTTTTCAGCCCAGCAAAAGGAATCAAATAATTTCCCCGAAAAATTAATAAAAATAAAATAGAAAAAACCGCCGCGGCAACGGCATACAAACCCCGTCGGCGCACCCCGATGCGGATGTCGAATCCTAGCAGGCGGGTGAGGGCCCGGGGTGATGGGTGACGATGGGGAGGGGGGTATTCTGTCGAGTACTCCAGGCAATGGGCGGTCGTTGATTAACAGGTTACCGATTGGCCACCCTCGCTTCCCCCCGCGGACGGAGGGCGTTATGAATGGGATGGGGGGGGGCGGGAAGGATCGGAGAACACACGTGCGAATTTCTACTGCGTACTCCACCCCCCC
>NC_069143.1:5636020-5659655 GCF_943734635.1 Anopheles cruzii
GGGGGGGGAGGCATTGGCGTGTAGCCGGTGTTGTGTGCGCCGTGCACTCCAAGCTCCTTCCGGCGGCAGGCAGGCAGGCAGTTATTAAAAGAATTTGCAACAGATTGCCCGGCTGATGCTGACGGGCACTAAATCATCGACTCCGGCAAAGGTACCATCCCCCCCCACATACCAGGAGGCGTGAGGCGTTCCGCCGTGCTGTTCTTACGCCCGACGGAAGGCGCTATTAGTTTCATTTGTTTTTTATCAAATACTTCCGTTTGATTTGTTAGCTGCCGCTGCTGCTGCTGCTGCTGCTGGGAGGACGACGGTTCCTGGCATCGGCCCCAGCTACTTAACGCACATTAAGCGGTGACCTAGAAGACGAGAAGAAACAGC
The DNA here is from genome assembly GCF_943734635.1 of Anopheles cruzii. Taxonomy (NCBI): domain Eukaryota; kingdom Metazoa; phylum Arthropoda; class Insecta; order Diptera; family Culicidae; genus Anopheles; species Anopheles cruzii. Next base: position 5,636,399 of record NC_069143.1, read on the forward strand.
TCGTTCGAGGAGGTCAGCCAAAAGGCAAAAGAACGAACTCGTAGCTCTTGACCTTCTCATTGCCCATGACATACGGAAAGCCTTAGCCTCACACGTAGTTGTTGGGAGCTCCAGAATCTTCTGTATGTATGCAGTAATCCAGGACTTCCGTATCGCCTTCCGCGAGCGCAGTGGCTTCGACGGCGCTGAAGATGGCCGTGAAAATACGGAAGTTGATCCCGTTGTTGCTTTTTTAATTTGGTTGTATAAAAATGGCTTAAGATTTTTCGATGCTTGAAAGGGTTTTGAAAGATTCAAATCAAATTGTACGAAATTTGAAAAGCCCCTTTTTTTAAGCTCATTTCCTCCTCGGTGGTTATGGTAATAGGCAGAATTGTCACATTGCCATTGCCAAGACACAGGACCACAGATAGTCGAAGCCTATCATGGTGAACATTTTACCAAAGTTGCTTTTCATTTAAAAAAATGAAGAATCAACCTTTCAAATCAAACTTTAAGCATCGAAAAATATTCTGCCGTTTTTATTTATAACCTAATTAAAAAATTCATTTTTATTTGCTCACCCGTAGTAATGTTCAAAAACGTCAGATCAGGTCACTGCCGACGGGGTCCTAGATAACTTTCCTGTTGGTACCTGTTGTCAAACGACGAGCAGCGTCGAAACAAGTCTAATTCACTCAGCACTAGTGAGGGCCACCCTAGCCACCCTCTCCTGCATAGATAATCTTCCATCTGTTGCAAAAAAAATGCTCAGGATTGGGACCAAAGACCATCCCACCCGTATCCGTTGGGGTTGGTTGAAGTCCTCCAGCATTTAAAGCGGTGCAGGCATAACCGCAATCAGCTGTTCAAGCAACTTGGTTGATCTTTACGATCGTTACGATCAGTTTGTATTACCTCTAGCCTCTAGGAGTGACTTCCTTTTGATTCCGCTCCAAACCACCCCACTGAGCGTTGGTTCGATCTTGACGTATTACGTTAACCGTCCCGGGAACGAGTCAGGGCACGAGCGCCAGTTTCCAACGTTCCTTTTTTCTCAATCCCGGTCTCCTTTCTCACGCACGCACGCTCGATTCCGTAAACATCAGGGGGATTCCGTCTGGGGGGGAGCGCGCGTCACTGATCCAACATCCAACACCCCGGACGACGACTTTGCCAACAACGATCTCGCTCCCTCGCTGGGGATAACATTGTGACCTAGTTTCCGTGTTTCGGGGTCCAAACAAAGCGCGGAGGACGGCCTAAGCCGCCGCCGCCGTCGGCCGGTAAAGTTCCGACAGATCCTGAAAACTTCAACTGCCCGACTTCAAGGTCAGCAGCGACAGTTGTGTGCACCGCGCGCGCGGCTTATTATTCCCCCCGGCCACCCGGCCACCCGCCCGCCCGCCTGCCGACCGAAGGACCAAAACTTCCCGAGCCCGAAAGAAACAACCACCAAGAACCCCGGGGTTTCCTCTATCGATTTTCCACCACGAAACTCCAGCTCACTAACCAAGTTTGCGGCGCGAAGGTTCTACACACACACACACACACCGTGGCGCTGGGCCGCAGGACGAGGAAACGGCTGGCGGAGCCCCGGGGAAGGGCACACATTAGCACGCAAAATGCGCACACAGACACAGACACACACACACAGCAGACGTCGCTTTTCCGGGGACGGGCGAAATGGGCGGCGAAAAGTTTTTAATTTCATGCTAATTAAAGTTTTGTTCCCGCCGTTTACTGTGATATAATGTCTGAGCACGAGAGCGAGCGAGAAAGAGAAAGCCGTGGCGGGGGAGGCTCTAGGCTCTTCTCTGGATGGTGGTGGTGGTGGTGGACAATTACACTTTCTCACGCACTTCCGGCATTCCCGGTGACGCTCACGTAAATTAAGTCGCACGACGTCGACCGTTGACTGCCGCTTGGCTTTTCGGCAGGCTTTGATATTTGGTTGGCTCCGGGGCTGGTTGGGTCCGGGTGGTGGTGTGGTGTGTTTCTGGCATACCCGGGCGATGCGATTCTGCGGTCGGTAAGATTTAGCCCGGGCTGATGAAGACAGTTCACAGTCTAGACCATCATCAATTCTTTGCCGACTGCCCGGGGGTGGCGGGGAAAACTCTTTGGCCCAATTTCCCCGGTGAACGAAAGAACGCCTGAAGAGTCGGCCTGACGGTTGTTTGGTTTGCTCCAAGATTTGGATTCAAGTTATGACAAGGCATTACAAGGCGTATGACCAATGACCTGGGCTGGGTGAAGATGAGTCACGCACAGTTTCTTGCCTTTTCCGCAAGTTTTGCCCTCCTGAACCCTTTAACGGTCGGCCATTCAAACAACAATAATTGGTTTCTTGCGTCGGTAGGCACAATACGTCACAGCTATTGACACCGTATTGTGGCTTGTGCAGCTGCAAGAAAATTGAAAACAGCACAACCATCGAGCACAACGTTCACTCGAATGAAACTTTACGATGCATCCCAACTCAAGACGCATTTCAGTGCACCTCATGACTCACACACTATTATATTGCTGCTGTCGTCATCGTCGATCGTCTGGTGTGTCGTTGAGAGAGACCGCTGTGTGAATTGTGTAATGGGTTGTTCAATATGTTTTATGCTTCAATCGCATCGGGCGTTGATACATTTATTTGGTTACGTTGGTACCACTCTTCATAAGAATCGTATGCGAAGTTTCATTGCAATCTATCAATTCATTCTTTTTATACAATCGCAATTTATACAATACAATTTATATAATACAATTTATATTTATACCATTTAGTATCGTGCAGTGCGATTTAATTTTTGAGTTTATTTATTTGTTATTATATATTTGGTGTGTACCTGGTTCTTAGGCTCCGAACGAGTTCGTGTCCAGAAATAGGCCAAGAAGGTGTTTGCAGATCCCAAAAATTATCACACGTGGAAAGCGTTTTTCATCAAACAATGACGTCCCAACAGCTGTGGAAGCGTATTTTGCCACCCCTACCAGATTCACTCACTTCAGGAATGGAAATCATAAATTGAGCTCTCGTTTGAACAAATGCTAAGTGATGCTAAGGGAGACCACACTGAATAATGAAGCGTATTTCAAACCATAAAATTATGTTTTTCTTATCGAACCGCCTAAACTTATTGAACAGCCTAAAGTAACTCACCGATGCGCCACGCCAACGGTTCATCTGCACTCAGTTACGAAGCGACGCGGCTGCAGCGCAATTTCTTGCGCCAACCCGAGAGCTCACGCAAGCCCCACACGATGCAGGATCATACACGATGCAGGACCATAAAAATGCCCATACAAACCGGACGTTATTGTCAGTGTTTTACGACGTGGCCTCGAAGCAAATTCGTTCTGGTCGGCGTTTGTGTCCAATGCAGTGACTCACTGCAGATGCTATTCAGACGCTATTCCAATGTGCATAGGGCTTTTGCAAATTACAAAATTCAAAATCCACATTTCTTGCACAAGCTCAGTACTGTTTTCAAAAACGATCTTTTTTAGGGTTTGCATTTTTGAAAAATCCAAATTTTTTTGTGTTATTCGAGTGTTAAACATTTCAAGAATATAAGTCAAGCATAGCATAGCATAGCCCAGCATTGTAAGTCAATGCCGAGCAAAACTATTGAAACTCTTGTCCAAGTACTATCGTGTCCTTGAACGCGCCCGGGAAGGCCCTGCAACCGTACAACGACTTTATGTCAAAAGTATACTTTTTCAAAGTCCGTGTTGACTGGCATTCAAAACGTAATACTACCGATTCATTGCAAACTTGGTACACCTTTTCTGCACATAAAATACCCGCGCCCCCCCCTAACGTATAGATAATTTTTTGTGGAAAGTTGCCGTTTACACCTTATTTGTTTATTTATTTATTTAAAAAAAGGTCAACGGGCAACTTAGCCTAATTGACCAAAGAAAACTTAACCTAGCACTTAAAACTAAAACTAATCGACAACGGACGAAACGCAAAAACGAAGCAGCTAACCGATATTTAACGAAAAACACAGGCGACAGTAACAAGGACGAAATATTTACCATGACGACATGAAAGCAAAAACATCACGACACTGATCGATGGACATATTACAGTCAAGTAGCGACGAGAACAAGTTGTTATAAGTACGGCATAGAGAAAGCAATGGGTCATTATGTCCAGCGAGCGCATCAATTATGAGTTCGAGGTTAAGTCGTCTTCTCAAACTGCGGGCAGGAGCAGAAAAATTTAGACGAGACAGGAGTGTTGGCGAGTCAATACGTGAAGTCAAAGGCTTAAATGCGAACACAGCCTGAGCTGACCGTCTACGATGTTCGAGTGATCGTAGCCCAAGTAGAAGGCAGCGCGTTTTATAATGTGGTAGTTGATCTGCCGCATACCAACAAAGCCTACGGACAGCGATCCTCGTGAACTTGCTTTGTATGGCTTCGATACGATTAATCCAGCACTGATAATGCGGATGGAAAACAACACAAGCATACTCAAGGATCGGACAAACGAGAGAACCATACAAGGCTTTCAGGCACATCACATCACGGAACTCAGTAGACATACGAATTATGAAACCTAGCATTCTATACGCACGCTTGGTTATGTCCTCGAAGTGCAAGTTAAGCTTCAGCTTCGCCTCCAGTATAGCACCTAAGTCACGGATAACATCTACACGCGGAACAACTGACGAGCCAATGCGATACGAATACATGAAAAGGGCCTTTTTCTTTGAGAAAGTTAGGACATTGCACTTACAGACATTCAGGGACATGTTATTGCAAGCACACCAATGCACAAAGCGTTCAAGTAATGTTTGCAAATAAACACAATCCGACGGGCTACAGACAGGTAAAAACAGTTTTAGGTCATCAGCATACATTAAGTAACACTCGGAAGGAAGCGCGAAGAGTCAGGTCATTGATGAATAGCAAAACAATAGCGGACCCAAATTGCTTCCTTGGGAAACGCAAGAGACTTTGGTGAAAACAGAGGACAGGGTCTGATTAACCTTAACACGAAAGTCACGATTAGACCGATCCGCCCTTGAGCCGGAACCCTTGAACCTACTCGACCTATTCCGGACCATTGATGCTCTCGATAGACAAATAAACATTAAAATCCATCTAAGATTAAGTTATTACATTTTTACATTTTTGGGGCCCACCCTAAAAGAAACCAAACTAAATATATTTAGCCATGTTTAGGTGTTAAGAGTGGAAACGTGGAAAAAGATCTGCACACTTGAAAAGCGTGCCATATCAACCACATCTGCAGTGACTGCAGTCGCTCAAAGTGACGACAAAGAAACCACGCATCGTACGGCATGTATCGGCTGCGAATGACCATCTGAACCAACGTCCGAGGATGACCCGTTCGACGAAATGGGCTAACGTCCGATTTGAATGGGCGTCCGATTAGAAAGGGTGTCCGATTTTATGGCCCCGCATCGTGCATCGTGCATTATGCGTTTGGTTTGCGCATCAGCCAAGCCAGCCCCTGCCTTGCATCTGGCTGGACTTGAAGAAGATGGTCGTCTCGGCCGTCTCCGTCGTCCCCAGCGTGCCGAATGGGCCGCTCCAGCGCGAAAAAGAGAAACGCCTCGACGGTCCCTCTGGGGCTATCCTTTTGTGGTGTAGCGATGGGACTCGGGGCGAGCTTCACTCGATTCGGGAAGTTTGACCGGTGTTCCGCAACTATTAGTTAACTATAAACTCCGTTCCAATCATATAGAAGACATCGTTCAAATCGATGAAATGGTGGTGCTCCTTTGGAACATAATAACATCTTTTCAAGAATCTTCCGCATCTCTTGCGAAAATCTCGGATCGGTGGCAGGACCCGGGGCTTAAATCACAACAATTCCACCGAACAGGTCACCTTTTCTGTTTCTGTGATCGCGCTAGCGCTTTGTAAAATGTTCCTCACTCTTTTTCACAAGTTCACACAATCTTTGGCGTTGACGTTCAGTTCTTCCCATGATTGTTACGATTTTACTGTGCACGATTTTACTCTGCTTCGCCTTTATATTCCCCTAAACTTGTGCGGTGTGTCTTGTACCCTGCAAACCATTGAAGACAGGTATCCGGTATTTTAACGACGCGCACCTTGAAGTCTTCTTGAACATAATTCGTAACACATGTTTTTCAAAGCGCTCCATCGTTTGCTCGTAGTGAACCCTTCGTTTATAGCGCGGTCGTAGCGACTCCTTAATGGCCTGTTTGTAAATGGCTCTTGCGAGTGATTGCCAGGTTTGGGTGGAAGAATCGTCCATTCGACGACACCCACGATGATCAAAATTGATCAATATCGAGCGTCGAAGTCAGCCATAGAGCTTAGAGCTCGGATGGTTCCGGTGGCTTCGAGTGGTGTCGGTTTCTATCCCATTACCGAGCAACTATTAAAATAATATTACGAATACATCGATAATAATGGGCATGCCCTTTTGAATCCAATACACAAATGAGCAATATTTTGCATATTTTATCAGGCTGCCCTTAAGCTGTCCTCAATTATGGTGGCTCCTTCGTAGAACATTCATCTGCGCCGTCTAATGATTCCTCGGTTTCCTCGGAGCGCAAAACCGTTTCGTTGGTGTCCATTATGATAATAATAAACAAAAAACTCGATTATCGACGCAATCGGTCGTTTCGAAATCTGGTCTGGAATGTGGTCACTGACAGAAGCTGACCAGAAAACGGTGTGTTTGAGAACGATTGAATTGACGCACGCAGAGCATAAAACGTGCCGTGGAACGCATCACGCTTCAGGATATCGTGATGACACCGATATCCTTTGCAAGAGCACCGCACCCTCCGCCACGCCCGCGAACCGCATCCCGCATTTGCGTCCTTTCACACGCGGGGGATGGGGGGGGCACGCGTCGCCAATAATAAGGTGCGAAATGTCAACAGTCCATCATTGCGGCAAACGGTTATGGGTTTTGCTGCCTTTTGCTGCCTTCCTTCTATCTACTGCACCTCTTCGTATGGTGCTCCTGTTCCCGCTGGGCAAACACACATACGAAGTTGCTTGCGTCCCCGGCGACCTGGACGAAATGTCCCGAAATTTTCCGCGCCGCTGCTTCCGGGGAACCGCACGACGACCCAACGACCCGGGCCCGGTTGGCCCCACGAAAGCACCAAAAAAAAAAAACGTGGAATAAAAAGTGGACCGAGAGAAAAAAAAGCCGCGGGACCCTCGGTTGGTTTTTCCCGGAGGAGGGGGTTAGCGCTTTCCCCCGCCCTTTCCGGGTTTTCCCTCCCCGCACTTGGTATGTTTTTCTTTTGCCCCGCTCGCTCGTCACTGTGGCCGGTCGGTCTGGGCGGCCCTTCTGCTGTGGTTGGGCCATTTTTTTTTCTTTGGGTTTTTTTTCGGTTAGCAGGGAAACCGTAGCACCTGCACCCGTTTTCACCACCCCCACCCCCCGGGCGGCGGCGATGATCCGGTTTCGGACCGCACGGGGGCAGAGAACGATGGGAAATGTGTCACCTTTAAGCGGAGCCGAGTCAGTTGCCGGGCAATTGACGCAAACGGAGCTCGAGCCCGACGGAGGACACTCGAGAAACGTGTACAGCACACACACCACACGGCATGGCACGGCATGGCACGGCACGGCACGGTCCGGAAAATAACCAACCCAACCACCCGAAGGGGACGTTAAAAGTTAGTTCGATAATAATCATTGTATTAGATCGCCACGCCGCGCCGAATAGGGACGCCGGGGTGCGGTTTTTCGGGGCCCCGGACATTTGCATATTTCATCATTTCAGTCGCGGTCGTCCCGTCGCAAGTTCCTGACGCACCTCTGGAGCTACTCCGGGAGCTCCGACTGGATTTACAAACACTCCGGCTGATGATGATGATTTCCGGCTGATGATGAGGGCGAATAAGGTGGGCGAATCGATTCATTTAACGGCGTGGCAGTGCAACCGAGGTCAGGAATGATTAAACCACGATGTCCACGATGCCCTGTCTGCTACCCCAGGGGCAGGGGTAGTTTTTTCTTCTCCCATTAACGAAGAAAAAACCCATTCCAGACACAGGTTTTCGACAGTCAGTGCCGCGGGATTCGGTGAACTACTGTTAATTCAGACCCAGGAGGAGGTGGTGGAGGTGGTGGTGGATCTGATCGTCTTCCCGCACCACCAACTCAAGTACTCCCCCCCTCCCCACTCAGCCTTTCGTGGTACCACCGCACCAGGAGCATGGAGTTTTCGGGAACCAGGATCGGGACTAGGTACGGCTCCGGGTTAGGACCATTACTGCGCTGCGCTGCTTGTTTGTTTGTCTTCTCCGCTGAAGATTACTTTATAACGCGGCTAGGCGCACCCGGGACCCCAACCCCCCCCCCCCCCACCCGTCTCCCTTTCTCCCGTGTTTCCGGCCATCTTCGCCGGCCCGGATTGGAGGCCCTAACTTCGGGATCAATTTAAAACATCAAGCGTTCCCAGCGCCACGCTGAAAACTCATCACCAAGTGTGTGTGTGTGTGTGTGTGTGTGTGTGTGTGTGTGTGTGTGTGCGGTGGGTGGTAAGATGAAAAACCGGAAGGCGTAGTGCAAATAAAAAGTAGCAAAGCATAATGTTTGCGCAAAAACACGACTTTTAATGATGTTGCACCGGTCTGTGCTAAGTGTGTGTACATTTGACGTTTCTGTTTTTTTGTTTTCTCGTTGCTGCGTTTCGGCTGTTTTCTCACTTCGCTCCTACCCACCCACCCACCCCTCCCTCGTCGTGCATGTGGGGCCGAAGTCACGGAACACACTCCGGCGGCGCCGCTACGGAATTAAGTCGAATTCGCGCGGGGTTTATCGGGTCCTGGCTTGCCCCCTCCCCCCCACCCACTCCCTCCGCTCCAGCAGCTTTGGTCGGCTTGATTCTTCCGTTACGTTACGTGTCCTGCCGCCCACAGCGATGGGAAGCAACAGTATGGGCGGCGCCCCATGGCGGGCTGACAGTTTTACAATTACAATGTTTGTCTCAGGTTTTTTTGCGACCCCCTGCCCGCAACAACGTTCCGCAGCACATCCGGCACTCCGGCCAACCCCGCAACACAGTCGGGCCGACAAGCAGCAAGCGTTAATCCTTTTTCTCGGGCGCCGGGCGGGGGGAAATCTCTGAAAAGTCAATAAAATGGAGAACCATTCCGAAGTCGTCGTCGTCGTCGTCGTCGTGTGGTTTTTGCGGGCCCCTCCCCCCTCCAGCTCAGCACGGGCTAGTGGGCCCGGGTTTGGCGAGCCCAGGGAGGGGAGTGGGGAGGGATTAGTGGTGGCAACATGACATTCTTTTGTCAAAAACAGGTTCAGGCCTTGCGAACGGAATGGGTAGGCAACATGTGTTAAGCAGCGCACATTTATCGGAACCCAACCCAGGACCCAAACCCCACCGAAATCCCCCCCCCCCCCAAAAAAGGGCCAAAACATTTGTGAAATTTGGTTCGACAAGAGAAGGCGAAGGCGCGCGCGTAGGCGAAGTAAGTCGGTCTCTCAAGGTCACCATACCACCACGGCTCATTCACTCACTCACTCACCCACCCACTCCTTCACACCTCGCTTTAATCAACCGTAAAAAAACGGCAGATACGAGAGCGTCTCCCGGAAGCGAGTCCTTGTTGTGGCGGTTGTGGCAAAATCGGTGAGCCGTCGACAACGACGACGGGAAACGACAGCAGAACCGATGTCAAGCGCCATCCATGGTGAGGGGGAGTTTGGGGAGGGGGGGTTCGCGTGGACGAGGTCGGTAGGGTTTAACGAATCTACAACTTATACACATTACGGCACCAAGACACGACACGGGGTATTGGCGCGCACCTCGGCCTGGCCTCGCCGGTAATGTTTCGCAGGACTAAACGCGACACCCGACAGCAAAAAAAAAAAAAAAGGGAATCGAAAGAATGAAAAAGGATTTCTTGCGCCAAGCACACGCCAGACGCCAAGAGGGTCGCGCGACGCGCCGAACATATCGGGACAAAAGGCATCGCATCCCTGGTGGGGGGGAGAAGACGGAAGCACCCGCACCCGGTAACTGCTAGTGCTGACACGCGGATGGGTCCGCGGAAAAGAATTAATAACTTGCGCCAGGCGGATATGCGCCCGGTGCGCCAGGGATCAAAGGTGGCCGCTCGGTAATGAATTTGAGGACATCGGCGCCGGTTAGTCCGGGCTGCTGCGAGAATGCTGCGGGGCGGCGGTGTAACGGGTTACGGGTTGTCTCCCGGGGAAAATGTTTCTAGTGCGGAAAAGTTCTCAGTTCCAAGACGATACGCAGTCCCACGGAATTCGAGTCGATCGATTTTGTTACCGCATTGACTAATTGTTTGTTTTGTTATTGAATCATCATTTAATTATACGGTATTAGTTTGTTTTCTTGCTTCAATCAATTACTTTATTATCTTTATGTTCTACCGTAGCTAGTTAGTTGACGATAAATTGAATTAGTAAACTATTTGACAATTGTGGCTTCAAAAATAATCAATGCGATGCGAAGCAGAAGAACAATCAACCAGACGGAGCAAAACTAAACAAATAGTGCGTGTTGGAAACAGTAATGAAACAGGAATGTTTGTGCGCAGTTATTAGTTTTATTTTACCTCTTTATTCTTCTATTCTATATCCAATTCAACACAAATCGAAAACTCGAAATCACAAGCCGCCGGAGTTCGTTTGGAGAACACTCTCTAATAAGTCATTCGAGAAAAAAAAAAAAAAGTAAATCACCGTATGGTTATTTCCGAGCGAAACATCTGAAAGGTAGCATTAGAACTCGACGATCGTGACCCACATTCATTCCTTCGTTCGTTCCTTCTTCTTCGACAATACCACAACGAACCCGTCCCTACTCGGTCACGGCCACGGTCACCGGCCGTCGGTCGGTCTCACTGGAACTCACTGGAACTCACTGGTGTTACGTCTTCGCGATCGCGAACAGCCAACGAAAGTGTGACCATAAAACTTTTTATGGCCCTTTATGCCGCCCGTTGGAAATCTGACTGGGCAATGACCGAGGCGATCGCAGCCTCAAGCAGAACGTCTTCGGCTCAAGCAGACGCAAGAAAAAGAGCAGATCAATAAGCAGTTCCTCTCGGCCAACCCCCGTTCGACTGTGGGTGATATGGTGTGGGGGGTTTTTTTTGACTTCAATCCCCTCGATAGACTCTTTGTGGTTTCCATCGGTTAATTTTGGAACCATCTTTCCCATCTCTTCTAACCATTTTTCCGACTGACAATCTGTTGTATTCCAAAAACTTTTCCTCCACTCTGAGAATAACAAATCCAACGCGCACCCGACCAAGTAGTGGATTCCCCTTGTTTACGGTACGGGAATTATGATAATTTGCAAACTAACATTTCTATTTTTTTATTATAACATCTACGCTTATTTTTCCTACCGGAGTTAAGCTTTCTCCCGACACCGTAATGAATCGCAACTGTGTGCGTTCTAACCGCAGATTAGCTAATTTTTCGCTATACACATCCTCCGGTATCACTGTGTTACATCTCCTCCACACCGTTGATCATTAACATGCACACCTCCGCATTGCCCGACGCACTATCTCCATCGTTCTTGAATGTACGTATTAGAGACACTTCATTTTGCACCGCACCGTAGACTATGCATCGTTTTATTCCCGCAACGCGTCGACACATGACCAATTTTCTTGCAGTTGAAACACTTCCACATGCGCGCAGGACATGTCTGTGCGTTGTGAAGCCTTCCGCACCTGTAGCACTTAGCTTCCCAGTAGTAGTGGTACGCTTTCGGACCGACGCTATTGTTTGGCGCGTATTTATTTGCCACTACTTCTCTTGCCTTCTCTCTCGCCATGAATGCCTCATTTTGCTCATCCGCCGCCTCCCAACACCTTGCAATATTCTCTGCCCTCGCGAACGTCAGATCTGCTTCCCGTAGGAGACGTTTCCTTAATCCTGCGTCTTTCACACCCGCGACTAACTGATCGCGCAGAGACTCTTCTAGGCAGCACCTGAAATTACACGATTGAGCAAGCGCTTTCAGTTCTACAATATACTCCGCCACTGACTGATCCTTTTGTTCACACGTTCTAAACTTGTATCGCTCCGCAACCACGTTCACCTTCTGTTCTAAATGTTCTTTCAGCCGTACACACAACTTTCCGTAGGTCACCCCTTTCGGTTCCTCTGGAAACACTAATTTCGTTGCTAAACTGTACAACGCTGCACCTCCTAACGTCAGCAACATGACTCCCTTCATCGTATCTTTCACTCCATTCAGTACAAAAAACATATCTACTCTCTCTAGATACTCCTTAATACTTTCACCCCTGACATAGGGCTCTATTTCTCCTATTAAAGACATTTTGTTTTTTCTTTTATCGCCGTCGCCAAATATTATGACTCAAACAAACGATGTTAGCGGACTGACTTTCCAAATGCGACTGCCTTCATTTCTCTTTGTTCTTATTCTATCCTCGTCACAGCTATCCCTCACACTTACTTACTTACTTGCTATACACACTTACTTACTATACTACAGACTGTAACGAGCAAACAGCGATTGATCCGATTGATCCGAGTTTGTAGACTATGATCGGATCACACTTCAGAGAATGATTTGGTCAGCTATAGTAATTTCCAGGTTCAGCGAGACGCAATGAGATTAATTTCAAAATAGACGATCGGTTAACGTTAAAAGCACGCTGTGTAGTTGACCTTTGCTGCCACCGGCCATTTTTCCAATAGTTCCGTATGGCAATATTGCACCGAATATTGTTACGAGCATACCAGGATCATTTATTTTGTAGTTTCTAACAAGAATTGAAAAAAAAACCGAAAAATTATGTTTTTAATTAATTTATTGTTCATCGTAATCGTTGCTACTTTGCCGTGAAACACAACCGAATTGTTCAGGTGGCTGCCTCCGGATCTATGATGGCTGACAGCTGATTCTGACAGCTGATTTACAATGCCGGTTTTCACACATTTCGGGTGTTATTTTTCACATGCTCCAAAGTTGCAGGCTTGTCAGTTTATTGTTTGAATTGACAGCGTGTATTCAAAAACTGTCAAATGGCAGCCCTGTAATTTCGAAACTACAAAATGGATAACCACTGCGCTTAATAAAGTTAAATGTACCAAACGGGGGTTTAAGATCAAATGTACCCGACCCCCATCGGTATAGCACACACCGTCACAGACCGTCAATAGAGATGAACATTGTCAGATTGGTGCAGGACCGGCGGTTGAGAAGAAGAAAGAGTGCAATTGAGTAATGGGCCGCCGTGCCAAAAGCTTTGTTTTGCTGCGGAATATATTCCCAATAAATGGTGCCCAATATTTTTTTCGTTGCTGTTCCGATCAACCGATCCTTCGAAGGCTACCAAACCCCGGACCCCGGAGCCACGGGTAAGCGGAAAACCAAATCCTCCTCAGAAGCGCCGAAACGCAACAAACGACAAAACCGTGAGGTACCAAAGTGAAACATAATTCACTTACCGAACGCTGACGGCAAAAGGTGTAAGGACGATTCTAAAATGTATGAGTCTAGTCTCTTGCCCTTGCGCTCTCTCTCTCACGCACACACACACACACACGTACTGTCTTTCTCTGTCTCTCTTCGTCAATGACACTCGAAGTTTGACGCGGTCGGTTTCGGGGGATCGGTCGCGGTCGGTAGTGAAGAATGTTTAGGAAATTAGCATCGATGATTGGAGCCGGAAATGAAGAGTTGGGAACCTGGGAACCACTCCTACCGAACACCGCCCCCCCCCCCCCCCCGCTCCGCCCCTGCCACCAGTGCTTCCGTTTGCGCGCTGGCTGGCTGGCCCATAGATTTGACTGCCGATTTGTACGATAAATTATTCAGCATCCATCGTCACTTTATCGTGTCGTGCGGTCGAGTTTTTCGATAGTCCCATTAACGGGTACCGGGCCCGGCCTGGTACCCGTTGTGGAAAGCAAGGGGAAAGCAGACAGGGGCAGGAGTGTGGCAAAGGGCCACTCGGCCCTCGGCAGTCGGTGGTCGGTGACTGGATGGAGATGTGTTGAACGATACGACGACGACGACGTTTTACTTCCAGTTTTAAAACCAATCCATCACCAACACACACACCTCTGATCCTTTTCCTCCTTTTCCGCCCACTCGTCTGGCGGCGGGGGGACGGGAGATAATCGAGATACCAAACAGATACCGGGGGGCGGGATGGTGTGCGCCATCTCGGCCAGTGGTCAGCCCCAAGAGCCATTCGATGCTCCTGCTCCTTCGATGGTGACCAATTACAACCATAATAACAAGGATGCGTGCACTGCCTGGAGGTGTGGAGCCCAATGCTCCACACCCTCTTCCCCTTCCAGGACACATGACAATTAGGGCACGGGGATGCACGGTGGTGGCGGGATTCCGGGCGTCCAATTTCATGCGGTTAAACTTTCCCGATTCTTACCGAGACAAATGGGGCCCTGTGGGTCGGGATCGAGGCGAGACGGTGACGGGGTAAGAAGGTTCTGGGGTTCAGATCTGGGACCAGCTTCTCTCTCTCTTTCTCGCTCTGGCGCACCAGCAAAAAAGCACCGCAAATGATAAATGGATCTCGGCGGGCGGGCGAGCGGACTGGGAGTCGGAGACGGAGTGCGAACTTTACAAGAAGGTCAAACACACACCCACCCACCCACACACACACCCACCCACAATTGTGGTGAGAGAGCACGAGGGGATGGGAGTGTCCGGAGTGTCGTATGCTGATTTCCGCTCGTCCACGTCCACGGAAGGAAGAAAATCCACCCGATCAGCACGGCGTGCGGCGGGTGGGAAAGCCAAAAAAAGCTGCTGGCGGGGGCGGCGGCGGCGAGGGTGTGTACCGGGGGGGCACCGGGGTTTTGGAAAATCTTGTTCGCCCGGCCTGCCGGTTCCCGGGCGCGCGCGTCTTGATGCCGAATTTTAAACATGGTCCAAGCAACCGAAACCCCGACCCCCCGCCCCGACCCAAGACATGGTCGGCATCTTGGCCGTCTTGCGGGCGATATCGGCGTCTGCCCTTCCTTCACCCTCTCCCAGGATGGGGGGAGGGGGCGTACGTGACCAGCGTGGCCAAGGAGCTGCCGTCGGTGGCCGAAGACCACCGAAGATTTTAAGAAAGATGCAAATGAGCTTCTTCTTCTTCTTTAGCCTTTGCCTGGCGCCTGGAGGAGAGAGGGGGCTGGGCTGCCGAAGGAGTTGGGAAGCCGGCCGTATGAAGGTGTTGACAGCGTGTGGGGGGTGAGTCCGAAATCCTTCGGCACCGCGTACCGTGAAGACACTGATAGTCCCGGCCCGGCGCCCGGGATAGCTTCCTCTAGGATGGGGTGAGGGGGGGCGGGGTGATGGCGGTGCTTCCTAATGTTTTCTGGTGGTGTTTTTCGGAACCGGGTTGAGGGTTGAGGTGTTGAAATTATCCAGATTCAATATTCATAGTACTGCGGTGCCTTCCCTCGCGCGGGGGTGGAGAGGATACCAGGCGTTGAGAGGTTGCTAAGGAGGGTACGGGTACGGGACAGCTACGTCTACGTGGTTGAGCCGAAGAATTTACCTCGCTTTACGGCACCGACACATCAATCACCGAATCGCCACCGTGCGAACATGCGGCAGCTTCAGGAATCAGAATCAATGACTGAGAGCTTCCTTCCACCTGGTAGCCCGAAAGACCTAGACTCTGTAGCACCACCACCCACATCACAGGTTACGGCAAGTAGTTTCCGATGGACAACGCACGCCCAAAAGGAACCAGATCTCTGACACTTTTTTTTTGTATTGTTTCCCATTGTTGTCACCAACATCTGGGTCAAATTATATGTATACATCAAAACATGTGACATTAGTGTACTTGCGATGCCTGGGTCCTTTGGTGAACAGTTCTGCAGTGAATTCTTCGTTTTCCACAATGTCGGAAACTGATCGGCAACGTAGTTCCAATTAAATTTTGTATGCGGAAAGAAATTTCTCCAGCCAGCAAAAGGTTTAAAATGTCGCAGAAGGTGAAGGTGTCAACTGATGAGCTCAAGACACGTCAATAAAATCGAAGCGAATTGGTGCTCCAAAATCGTCTGCAGATATTGCAGACCTTGATGGCGTATCGAAAGGAGCCCAGTGGAAACCATTTTGAGTGACCTCGGACCTTGATGGGGATGAAATGAAGTTTTGACGTTCGTTCATTAAGTTTTGACGTTCGATACCATAGGGCGCTACTACAAGCGTAATTTTTTTTTTGTTTTATTGGTACACTATTCAATTGAAGGTATGGAAAGTTTCATTTCAATCGGTCACTTGCTTTTTTTTACAAGCCTTTTAGTATCGACAGTATTTTTGTCACGTCACAGTATGCTTTACAGTTGCCATGACGTCATCATTTGATAAAAAACGCTTTCCGCGCAGGATTTTTTTTAGGTTTGAAAACAGATGGTAGTCGCTAGGGGCCAAATCTGGTGAATACGGTGGATACTTCAACAATTCGAACTTTATTTCGTGGATTTTTGCCATTTTCAAAATGCTCTTCTGACACGGTGCATTGTCCTGATGAAAGAGGTTGTCTTTCTTCTGCAAACCGGGTCTTTTTTCACGAATTTTTCTTTCAGTTGCTCTAAAATGTTACAAAAATAATCAAAATTTATTGTTTTATCAATTTGCAAGTAATCCGCTAGCAAAATTCCATTCGCATCCCACAAAACTGATGCTAACATCTTTTTTGGAAATTTCTGGACGAACTCGTTTCTGAACTGAAAAAAGGTTCACACCACTCCTTAACCTCTTGTTTTGATTCAGGATCATGGAGATAGACCCAAGTCTCATCCATAGTGATGATTCAATGCACAAAATCCACTTTATCCAATCGAAAACGCTTTAAATGTTGTCAAGAAAGATGCATTCGAATGGCTTTTTAACGAATGCGGCACCCATTTTGCAAACAGCTTTCAGGAACCCAAAACTTCAGTCAAAATATTACTACTGTTATACTGCTCAATGAGTTGGCTAGGTCTTGTACTTTATTTCTAACAGTGATTGGACGATTTTCGAAAACGATATCCTGTATTGTGTTATGATTTCCGATGTTGTGTCTGTTTTTTGACGTTTTTGACATGGATCGTCTTGAAGGCTACTACAACCATGTTTAAACTCAGAAAACCCCCTTTTGACCCCCTCATTAAAGGTGAAGAGTCCTTGAAGACACGTTCAACATTTGTTTATTATTTTCCTTTGCTTTTAAACCTTTTAAAAATAAAAATGAAATCACTGCACGATACTTGATTTTTTCCATTGTAAAAAATACTGTCGATACTAAATGGCTCGTAAAAAAACAATTAGGGGACCGATTTAAATGAAACTTCACATACGTTCATATGAAGAGTGTACCAATATAAAAATTAGGCTCGTAGCAGTGCCCTATGGTATCGAACGTCAAAACTTAATGAACAGCCTAGTAGTATTGCGCATCAGGCCGACTGGTTCGCCTTTCCAGAGCAGCTTCTCCATCTCCCTTCACACTCCCAGCCATGGTTCCATGCCATGGTTCGACACTTCTTCGGGTTAAACCCAACTGTCCACAGTCCCGGTTGATTGGCCATTGAGTGGTGTTTGTGGTGGAACCGTATCACTGGCGTAGCTCCGGGCCAGCGGAACAGCGGAAAATAAATCGAAAAATTTCTGCTCGATCCGTACTCGAATGCCTGGCCTGGCCTGCCTTCAGGCTGCCGTTCCAAAATTGGCGTACAGCACAGCCCGCAGCCCGGGTCGATCATAAATGGAACTTTCAATGCCGTGTTTTATGATTGGAAAATGACAACACCACGAGCGCGCTGTGAGATGCGAGTGCCCAAACATTTACGACCGGAATTGTTTGCTGTTCCTTTTTTTTCGTCGTCGCTCAATTCGCCGCTCCATAATGTTCCATTCTGATTCAGTTCGGCGGCCATCCCTGCAAAGCAAAGCTGGATACTTCGGCAGCCAGGACCCGCCCCGTCTCGGGAAACCCAAATTAGTGGGGCTACAGGTTTTTTCGCTTTTCCGGGCAGTTCCGTTTTTAATGGGAGTTCGAAGCGCGCTGTCACTGTTTGCGCCGTCGTTTGAGTGCGCCGAGGCCTCGAGGATTAGATTAGGTAACAGCCCCTCCCTACCACCCCCACCCCCCCGTCCCTCACCACCACGCTCCAGGTGATGCTCTCTCGCGCAGGGCAGGTACGTGGGTCATCGGGCCCGCCATCGGGTGGACTGGAGCGGCAACATTTTTCATTTTGTGCGTTTTACGACTTTACAATATTAATTTTCTCCCCCGCTCTCCCTGCGGCCCGGTGCTTGTGTGTGTGTAGGTGGGTGGGTGGGTGGTTGGGTGGGTGTATGCTGCGCTACAATGCCGAGCAAGCCGAGCCGTTGATGATCGCGCCCGATCCAATACGATACTCCCCGCCCGTCCGGACCGTCCCATCTAATGAACACCAAATCTTCGAAACAACGCGTCAACCCCCCCCCCCACCCCCTCCACCCCCGTCGGGCGTCGGGGGCTGCAAGGGGCGGGTAGGCTACCCACGGCCAGCCCACGACGTCAGCGAAGTGCCATTAACGGCCGTCCCAGCCCTGATTGTTTGGAATACTTTCTGGTGTATTCTAATGGATTGATAGAGACACATGATGCATGTCAAATTCATTACGGCCTCCCCCTTCCGACTGCACCCGGCCAGTCACCCCGGCCCGGTTTCCGGAGAGCCCATAAATTATATTCCCCAAAAAAAGGACCGAAAAACGCTAAGAAGGCTGTCGGAGATGTTTAGCGCCACGGCGAGTACGGCGAGCCGAGAGTTTACCGTCCCGTTCGTCCTTTTTTTCGTGTCCCCAACATCCTTTGTTTTTACTTCTTTTCGGCGAGTTTTTGAACGATGCGAACGATCTCCTGTGACTCGCCCCCGCCCACGCCCACGCGAAGGATTCACACATGGTGCGCTCGTAAAAGCATCACACACCCCCGAGCCGAAGCCCGCCCGCCGAGGGTTTTGTCCTCGCACAATCTGTTTCGCAACTTCCGGTGGCGGCGTTCCGTGCTCCCGAACGCGCGCACACACACACACACACACACACACACACACAGGGATCCGTATGCCGGACCCTCGGTCTCGTGGGCTCATACGAAAATTGCACTTAATTCCTCCTCACCAGGACCAGGAGGGTTTCTCCCACGCCCGGCGCCTGGGGGTGGGGGCACGGGAAATCAATACTTTCAACCCCTTCCAACCTCGCCATCAACGAACCCTACCCACCCCGGGCCCGTTATTAGGAGTCCATGTCGCTCCCCGATTACGACACATCCGGGGGGGGGGTTAGTTGCAACGCTAGTTAGAACGAGGGCCACGCCTTCCCCCGCCCACCCACCCCCCAAATGGTAAGTCACCTGTCAGCGTCAGGGGCGTCAGGGGTCAGGGAACGAAAAGGGGTTAAAAAGCAGAGGTTAAGAGCCGTTTCCGTTCCGGTTCCGTGTGTGCGACCTTCGGCGAGCTCGTAACCGCTTTCGATCAAATACCTATGAGTGGGGGAAGGGGGGGGGGGGGGGGGGGGGTTGACTGGTGGGCCCTTCGCAATTGAAACATGATTATTGTCAATTACGGTGCACCTTTCGAGGGGGCTCGGCTCGTCATCGCTTATTATTTGCGTTTGCTTCTCCCGATTAGCAGACCGACTCCTACCGACCCACCACCCGCTTCCACAACACACCCGGTACCCTCTGTGCCGTGCCGTGTACCCCAATACCCCCGCAATCCGCCTCCGCCGGTCGCCGCAGTTTATGGGCGTGAGAGACATAAAGTTGCGCGAGAAAGGATACGCAAACAACACACACACACACGACTCGAGTAAGGATTACACACACACCCCCCGGCGACAGGATACGCCGGGCAAAGCAGAGGACCCCCCGGCCCCCACCGGCCCAAACATTGCGATGCATTAGCGGAAATGGAAAATCGTGTGCCCATCCTGGCTTATCGATATGTATATCGGGTGGTATCGGGGAAACTGTGGAGGGGGGCATCCGTGTGCCCTTCTTACCACCCCACCCGGCCCGGCCCAAAAGAGGAAAGAAATATTTTGCACCAATTTATGGCGGCCGCCGCCCTCGTCGCGAGCTGCCTACTTACTACTGCCGCTCCGCGACCCGGCGCTCTGTGACCCGGCGCTGTACTTCCCCCCCCCCCCCCTCCTCGCCCGGGCGGTACAGCTAACACCCCTCCTACTCCGCCCTCCCCCCCGAGAATGGTGCTAGGAAAGCGGGCCGCGGCGGCGGCCACACGAAAGCAATCCCCCGTGTTCGTGTTCGAGCTCCTGATGCTGGGGTTGGGGACGGTGCAGAGGCAGAGGGCGGCGAGCGAAAGGAGCGAAAGAAAGATTAGGATGCCCGGCTCGGATCGGCAGGGTCGGGATGCGGGCAAAAAACTTTATGGTGACGATAATGGGTCACCCCCAGACCAAACCCACCAACCCATCTGCGTGTGTGCGTGCGTGCGTGCGTGTGTGTGGGTATATTCCCCCCACCCCCTCCACCCTGCCACCCCACCCGGGCGGTCGGTCCGGGGAGAATTGCGGACTGGTTGCGGAATTTATGACATAAACATAATGGGAAGATATTCGATAGAAAAATATTTTTCATTTCAATTAATGTAAGTAATGCAATGTGTGTCGGCGGGGCCGTCGGTGAAGGGGAGCCCCTTCCTGTTCGCGCCCCTTTCCTGTTCGTCCTTTTCCGTCCCCGCGAAGTGCCGGACAAGAGTGCCTGGTGGATGAGCCTGCTGGTGCTGCTGGATTAATTGCGCCCGACACTAATGGAAGAAAAACAAAGAGGTCCTCCCCGGGGGCCGGGGGGTTGAGGACCGAGTGAGTGAGCTGAGCGGGGGGTGAGCTCGAACACATCGATTGGTAGCGTGTGTTTTGGTCTTCTTTCGGTTTGCCCTGCACCAGTTTGATGACCTCGCAGTTTCCGCAGGTTCCGCAGGTTAGCCCCGGAAAAGGGCTCCTTCCTGAGCGTTCCAAATCAGCTTCATCAGCCTTCGGGATCGCATTCGAAAGGGCCATCGGACCCCGGAACCGGAAACACCGTATCAGCGTGTGTGCGTGTGGTTCGATGATTCCAAGATCCGGTCGTCAAAAACTGACAGGTCGGAAAAGGAGGGAACAAAGTTGACGCCAAAAAATGGTTGGTGCCATATCCTGGCCCATGAATGATTCCGTTCCGTGAACTCCTGCCAGTGCGGGTGAGATAGAGAGAGAGAGAGAGAGAGAGATAGAGAGAGCATCCAGCAACAATACTGCCTCGAGAAGGCCCCTTCCCTCCAGTTGCCGCCTCACCTCACCGGTTCTTTCACTCTTTTCCAAAGTCGATTTTCGAAAATCCGTACGCGCGGTGTTTTCCCAACAACAGTTCTCTACTCGGAAACCTTCCCCCACCTTCCTCCCAACCCCCCTTAAAACTTGATCCCTGACCTGACCCGCCGCCGCTCGTCTCCGGTTCGGCTTTCATCAACAGCCGAGCCGAGCGCCCTCGGCGGCGAATTCAATTCCGATGCCGACCCGATGCCCGAGGCAAACATATCCCCGGCCCCGGCCGGGCGCGGTGAAGCCCAGGGGTCTCCATCTTTTCACTTACTCGGACACTAATTTTTGCCTTCCCGCCTCCCCCCCGTACTCCGGCTCACGATTCGTTGCCGCTCGCGAACGCGTTCGAACGCGAATCAATAAATCGGGACACACACACACACACGCGGAGCGGCATTGTGACCGATCCCGAGACCTTCACTTTTACGCCACGGCCAACCCCCGGCCAGCCCCCCCCGCCCCGCCGACGGCACGGGGTCCCACGCCGAGGGCTGCCACCGCCAAGGATGGACGCGCGCTCCTTTAAGTCTTTAATTAGGTGAAATTTCGACCCAACCCCCCCCCCCCCCTCCCCCACGCCCTCACACGCCCGCCCAATTACGCACCATCGCCGCCGGGGCTGAGCAGCAGCCCCCGCTCCCAAACCGTCAACCCGAACCCTAAAAGGGCCATTTCGGGCGCCGCCAGGATCCGCCAACTAACGTGCGTGTGTGTGTGTGTGCGTGTGTGGCATAAGCAGTCACAAGCTTCCGCACCGCACCCCGCTCCTGCTCTGACTCCTCCATGACACCATTGGGCGCCCCCCCCCTCCCGGGCGAAAACCCCGAATCGGCTGTAAACTATTAAAGAATGGAGACTGGAGAATGGAAAAACTAACCCCAACCCCCAGAACCCCCGTCCTGCTGATGCGCCACAACGTGTGTGTGTGTGTGTCGGCGGATGTGGCGCGGAAACGTCCCTGTCCCTGTCCAACCCAATCCTGGCCCACAAGGCTATAGGGCCGGAGCGCGCGGATCGAATTGGGGGGTCTTTGGCCTTAATCTTTCTCTTCGGGGAGATACACCCCCCCCCTCACCCCCCGCCCCCTCCGATCCTATCCTTCACCTTCAGACCCAGCTCCGCTACCCGCACCACCGCCACCCCGTGGGAGGTGGTGCCAATCGTGCCTCGCCGTCCGGGCAAAGAACTTTAAAGCCGAGAATTTTCTTCGCGGGCTGCGGGCTGCGTGTGTGTGTGTGTGCCCGCGGCGGCCGCGCCCCCCCTCCCGGGAAGTCGCTTCGAGTCGCAGTTGGTGGGTGCAATGTTTTGCCTCACGCAACACACCCACCCATACACTCGGGCGTTATTAGACATCCGCTATGCACCCCACACACGTGTGTGTGTATGTGGGTTGCTACAAATAGTCCATGAAAACTTTTCTTCTTCTACCGACCAACCGCCCGGCCGACCGCGCGCTTTCCTCCGGGGAATCCACCCCCGCGCACCACGGCTTAGGGTTCACCTGCTCCGGTCTCCGGTTGACTGGCGCTGGCAAACGCGCGCGAACGCTGGCACGGGCCAGCGACAAACTTGTGGCGGGGGTGCGGGGGGGGCAGCCGTAGGCAAGGTAGTTTTCAGCAAAGAAGCACCGGGACCGGGGGGGCCCGTCTTATGCCGGAGTGTAATTTGGCGGAAGAATAACACACAAGCTCGACGCGTGTGTGTGTGTGCGTGTGGCTCCTTGGGGCTCCCTCTATCCTGGCCTTGCTGGCCTTGCTGGCCGTCCCGCCCGTCGAAACAGTTTTCAAGGGTACATCGGAAGGATTGCTCACCCAAATGGGTGGGCGGACGCGGTTAAGCTTAGATTTGCCGCACGTTCAAATGGGTTGTAATCTATGTGTCTGTTGTTGTGTCGGACCGTAGCGAGCGCACGTGCCCCCCCCCCCCGCGCCCGCGGCGGG
>NC_069143.1:5659755-5687184 GCF_943734635.1 Anopheles cruzii
CCCCTTGCCCCCCCCCCGTTTCTCCTTTCCTCGGGTGATAGTATGTGGGGTGGAACTCGGTCATTGCGCCACCGGCGGCGGCGAGGGCTTCTCAAGAAACGCATAATTAGGTTTCGTGGGTTGCCGCCGCCGCCGCCACGACAAGATGCTTTCCTAACGCTTAAGATGAGTTAAATCTGTGGGGGAGGGTGCTGGCAGAAGCGAATCGGATGCCGCCAACGTGCCACTTTGCCGTGCCGTACATACCTTACGCTAAGCGGCGGTGGCGGCGCCGCACTGTCACACGTGTTTCACGCGCCTTAGCCAACACCTTAACGCTACTAATACGACTGGGGGCGGGGGGGGGGCCCGGGGGCGGTAGGTGCACTGGGTAGTGGGTTAATTAATTGCATTATTGATGAATGGCGCGCGGGAGCCGCCGACGTGGTCGCCGCGACTCTTGAAGCGAAACAACCCAGCCCAGCGAGGCCACACAGGGGGTCCTTCATCATCCATCATCCACGGGGGCAGGGGCGGGGGGGGGGGGGGGGGGGGGGGGGGGGGGGACGATCGGCGACGCCGACGCAAAAACGAAAGCAACACCCAAAAACGGCCGATGCCGCCGCCTTAATGGTAAATTAGTTTTCGTGGGACGCCCCCCCGCTCGAAAGAAGGCAAGGGGCGACGAGGGGGATCGCGAGAGCGGGTGGGAGTGGGGGTGGGGGTCGTCGGAACCACTATTGATCACCCCGTTGACCAGCCTCGCCACACAGCCGTGGATGCCCGCGGATGGATGGATGTGATGTGTTTCATAATTAATTATGCTATCACCCACCACCCGGACCCGGCAAGGCAGGGCAGGGTATGTGTGGTGGTGGTGGGTGGGTTGGTGAACGGGTGACCTGCGTGCGTGCAGAAAGTAGTGGAAACTGGCCGGCCGGTGGTGAATAATTCAAGTAATCACTCCATCACCGGTTGAAAGGCAGCCCGCCCGGTGGAAGAGACGGGCAGAGAGTAGGCAAGCAGTGGGATGAAGGTAGTAGTAGTAGTAGTAATGAGTGTTTGTGTGAAGAAAAAAAGCGCCCAACGCCCAAAACAAACAACTAGCGCCAACACCAAAAATGGACTGGACTGCTGGAGCTGGATCATCTGGCGGCCCGCGAGGAGTTCTGGAGCCCCGGGGGCAGGCGGAGCGGACGGGCTAGCGGGCCAGACGCGGCCACCGGAACCGGAACGGAACATCCGGAACACCACCGGAGTCCGGGTATTTCCGGCCTCCTCCGGGTGGATACCCGTGCCCCCGTTTGGCTGTGGTGGTGAAAAAAAAGAGGCACCAGAAGACGAGAAGAAGGAATGTCCTGAGGGAGTTGCGGGGCGGGGGCGGTTATGAGGCAGTTGCGTTAAACGTCTGATGCAGCAGCAGCAGCAGCGAAGTAGAGAGAGAGAGAGAGTGTACAGTGTACATTATAATTAATTACAAACTGTTCGACCCTTTTTCTCGACTCTCGGGCAGACTCTCTCTCAACTCAACCAGGCCGGGGCTTGGTGGGGGAGACGAGGATTGGAGGTACAAAAGGATGTTGATGGTTGCGACGGGGATGGCGGGAGGGGGGGTTGGCACCCGTGCTGCTAAATGGTTCCACACAGAGCAAGCACAGAAACAGTCAAACACTCAATCGGAGTAGTTTTTGCCGCGCCGCGCGGTGACCACCAGGCTGCGAAGGTTTATCAATTTTTCTTTCGACCAGGCGAGGGGTGTTCGGGGGTCTGTGAGGAGAGATGAGTTTTGCTTTCCTCCATCCCGTCTGCTGCTGGTGGTGGTTTGCCATTTTCCGCGAAAGCGAGTGAGCAAAACCCAACAAAACGGAAAACCATGTAACGGAACTCGTGGGTTTGGGTCTGGGTCTCCGCGCAACTTTGGTCCGACGAGATTCGGGGCGTGGACGAGAAAACTAGCAAGCGAGAGAGAGAGAAAGAGAGAAAAAAAGATTCGACGAGGGGCAGGAAGCAGGAGGAATGTCTACTCCTGTTTTCTTCGCTGCAAAACCCGACGCATCTTTGCGGGTTTCTGCGCGTTGTTCTCTCCAACTCCGCGATTACTCCGCGAGGTTTTAATTACTGTAGACGGGCGGCGCACCTTGCCTTGGGCCAGGGAACTCGACTCTTCGACTCGATCAGGGAAGTGGCCCGGCACGTGCGTGCACGTGCCGCGGCACGTAGGTGATGTGTTTGAGGTTGAGGACTCAACCCAGTCCCTTGGTTGGGTGCGCCTGGTCGGCTCGAGCTACCTCGAAAGCATCCTGGAAGTGCGCCGGAATGCCACAAGCACAGCACCGCGAGGTAGCCTGGACGCTGGTTGATTCAGGTTCTGCAGGTTCACTTGGAGGACCTGATGCTTGCCTGGTTGGTCCGGAACGGACCCGTGAGCCAATTATGCCAAGCTTTGTAAAAATGAAAAGCAAGAGCTATCAGCCATTGTCCGCAAAGGATCCGCCTTCGCTGGACGGCGCGGATCCGTGCGGAAGGATTTCGAGGACTTCTGGGGCCCAGGGCCCCCTGGCAGCAGCAGCAGCAGCTGCCGCTACTGGAGACCTGCCGTCAGTCGACGAGCGCCACGGGCCGACTGCCGACCGCAACAGGACGATGTCGTCCTGCCAACCAATCGCCGATAGAGCCCCGCCGACGAACCGGTTCGGCACCGGTTCTCGGTCGGCGTATGAGGCGGATCCAATCGGTATCCCCGGCTGGACGTGGAAGGACTCGACCGGATTGCCCTCTTCGTCGTCGTCGTCGTCGTAACTTCTCCGCCTTTGGGGGCGGCGAATGTGTCCTGGTAGCGCGCACGCGCACACGTGCCTCGGCCGACAGGAAAGTCGACCAACGACACCACTGTCGGTCGGTCGGTCGGTCGGTGTCGGTCGACGCAGGACAACCGCAGCAAGGCGCTGTGGTTGTCCCGCTCATCGTCCGGTGGAGACGCCCGCTTCTCGTATCTCGACGCTTCGGTGGGACAAGAGTTGCCTGTTGGAGTTGCCGGGTGTACCTGGGGGGTTGCCCGGATGCACCCTGCAGGTGCAGCAACCGAGGACCAGACAAAGCTAGATGCCCCTGCGTCCGCCGAACACTGGACGGCCGGACGAATACGAGAGGCCGTCTTTCTGTGGGTCTGTGGGATTCCAACTTTTGAGTCGTTATTTCTGGAATATCGGTTATTTCTGGTTATATCTGGAAGCTGCTGCTAGCTACCCCTGACTCGACGAAGAAACCGAAAGCACGGATCCCGGATCCCGGATAATCACTCCCGGAACGATTCTGATGCACTTTAAGCCCCCCCCCCCCCCACTCGGCCCACCACTGCCACCCAGCTGCCGCCGCTCCACCCACCTGAAGAAAAAAAAAAGAGATGAAAATAAAAATCGCAAGCACACAGGTACGAGCGCACGGTGCCGATACCCGTATGCCTCGCTATACCGCCCCGCCTCCTTTCGGGTGGGGAAATCGCAAACTCGACCACACTCGACCACCCCCGAAATCCCGAAGAACCCCGAGGCCCGAGTTCCGAGAACGACCGAAGGATCACCCGCCGTCAGAGTCGAGCCCGAGCTCGGGTTGCTTTCTGGTCAAGGGCGCCACGCTCGGGAGCGGGTGCTCCTGCGCGCACCCAGTGCTCCTCCGCCTTGCGTTCGTCCTACACGAGTCAGGACGAACCATTCCGAAGGTGGCCTTCGAGAGTGCCGAAAGGCAGCGCACCGCGTACAGTTGGCTGTGAACCGTGAGTGCAACAGGGAGTGACGACGACGGAGAACGTGTGCTCCACGGAGATACGTGTGTGCGTATCCGGCGGTGTGTGTACCTTGCCCATAGCTCTAACGGTGCTGTGCTACACTGAAGAACTACTCGTGTTTGTGTGTGTGTGTGAGCCTCTCCATCCATATCGGACCCATCGTGTGTGCTAGGCCCTCCGGACTCCGGTTCCGCCACTGAACGCTGGAAAGTCACTGGATAAAAAATGGACTATTCTTCAAACGGAGTTCGGCTTTAAGTAGACTCCCCGCCATCTACGGTGGCCGAGGCCCCAACTAGGTGAGTCAACTGGCGGTGGTCCGACTTTCGACACGATGCCTGTGAGTCTGTCCCGCCCGCCGCTGGCGCTGCCACCAATGCTCCACTGATCCTCCACTGTTCTGCTGCGGACGACGGTATCCAGTCGAGTCCTCATATCAACTATCAACTACATACCGCTACCCACGGAGCCACCAGCTTCATCAATCGTAGGTGTGTGTGTGTGGGTGTGTGAGTAAGTGTGCGTGCGTTTGTTCGATTAGGTGACGTGGAAACTCTGCACCCAGCCCAGTCCAAGTCTAAGAGACATCGCAGCCCAAAAGTTATCACCAGCTGTCAGTGACTCTGGCGGCACGTTTCTTCGTAGCAGGAGCCCCCTTCCGCAGGAGCTGCTGCCAGGAGCATTCAGGGTGTTTAGGGTATTGTTTCTGTTGCATGCTTCCTTCCAGTGATTCCAAAGGGTTCGAGGGCGCTTGGTTTTCCAGAGCAAAAAGTTGCCCTCTGTCGAATGCGCCTGTTTTCGAAAGGTCCAATGTCCACAATCTTCCCAGAATGAACCAAACACACAGACGTAGTAGCGTAGGATAGACTAGGCTAGGCAGACCTAGGTTGCTCTTGGGTTCATTGCGCGTCCCGCAAACCCCCTGCGCCTAGTAGGCCCATCGACGGACGTACAGAAGAGCTGGTGGTTCTGTGTGTTTTGTAGCTCTGATCTGATCTGAGAGTCTGACTCCCGGAAATCTGACCATTACATTTGCTCACCCGAACACGCATTGCGTTGCAGGCTTAAGGACTAAACACCGGACACCCAGCCAGTCAGCCCAGCCCCGCGAAATAATGTAGAGGTCGCTGCCGGCACGTCGCGCTTCCCCTAGCTCCCCACCCGCCCACCGCGTGTGTATGTGCGTATGTGTGGGCACCGGCCTCTGCTATGCGCCAGCGATCGTCCGTGGCCGTGATCCGTGACCACACCACCGTCTTCCGCCATCGTTCGTGCGCTCCGCTCCGTTACTCTATGGAGTCAGCGCTGCTGCGCATCCCACCGACCAGCAAGCGCACGCCTTTGCCGAGCAAAGTCGGACCCGCCGCGGCGGGCCCTGTTATGAAAGAGCCGTCCCGCGTCGGTGCCAGTCTCTCCTCCTCAGCGTCCAGTTTTCGCTTCCCATCGTTCACGGCTCAGCATCACCAGCAGCAGCAGCAGCAGTCCATCATCATCAGCAGCAGTATCGTCAGCAGCAGCAGCAGCAGTAGCAGCAGTGGTAGCAGCGGCAGCAACAGCAGCAGCGGCAACGGCAACGGCAGCCAACCCCAGAGTATCGCCAACTTCAGCGAGCTGCGGCACCTTCGCAGCAGCGCCCACCGTAGCCCCAGACCCCAAGATACCGCCGTCAGTTCCACGTCCGCCGCGGGCACACGCCGACTACCGCCGTCGGCCTCAGCCGCGCTCGGCACCACCAGCTTCCAGCGCGCAAACCCCGCCGCCACACGGACTCCGCCTCCGCTGTCGACGTATCAGCGCTACTCGGCTGGACTGAAAGGTACGCGCCTCCTGTTGCGGGTGTCCACGCATTCACAGCAGTAGTTCCCGGCAGAGGGTGGTACCCATCATAACCACCATCACCACAGGGCTTAGCAGGTTCAGCATCGGTTGCTCTGTTGCTTTCTGTAACGGTGTGTTTTTACGAGTTACAATTCCGACGTTATTAGGATTAGGTAGCCTGACCCGTCCTGAGCTCAGAGCTTCAGAGTCCACAGAGAGAGGTGAGGGGGTCCTCGCTGCCCAGATACAAATGCTTCGAATGTTCGAATGGCAGATGTTGTCGGAGGAGTTGAAGAAGGGGAAAATCTCTGGGCGAGAACTGGGCAGTCGACACGGGGCCCGAACATAGGTCCGGTCGGTCCGTGCGCTGGGCAAGGTGTTTATTTAGGATCGGGCGAGCATTAGCATTCGGAGCCGAGTCGACCGAGGTGGTGGCGGTCATGCTGGGTGTTGCTGCAAGGCTAGCTAGGGAGGGGGGGTTGTCCGGAACAGCACACGTTTAATGCTTTTGGCTTTTCCATCCAGAGTCAAACAAGTGCCCCACTCCTGGGTGCATCGGTCTCGGGCACGTCACGGGACTCTACTCCCATCACCGCAGGTGAGTGTTCCTCTCCGTTCCTCTCTCTCTCTCTCTCTCTCTCTCTCATTCTTTCGTTCTCTATTTTCGACTCTCATTCTTTCGCCCAAACTTTTCTCTGGCGCTCTCTGCTCTCCGCCTTGACACAGCCTTTCCGGATGTCCACGGCGCGATAAGGTGTCGTCTGAGTGTAAGTACCCCTGTTCTGCGGCCCCGGTGCACCCCCGGGTCTAGAGTGTGTGTGTGTGTGTGTCTTCAGTGACCGGGATCGTCTGCTCTTTCCTCTTTCTTTTTCAATCGCAATCCATCGCCACCACCGTGTTGCAGTGCTCGCCCTCCACGAGACCATTCTTAAATGCCCCACGCCGGGCTGTAACGGGCGGGGGCACGTCAGCACCGGGCGCAACTCGCACCGCAGTCTCTCCGGATGCCCGAAGGCGGCCGCCAGCAAGGCCGCGGCTCGGGAGCTCAAGTACCAGAATGGTCTACTGTTTCGCCAGAAGCTTCACACCGCCGGTGCGTACTGGGTGGGCTCTGGGGTGGGCGGTTGTTAGGGCCAATGTAAGGGCTGGCAGTTTGCGGTACGGGCTTTAATCGGGATCGTTTGTGCGCATCGGCAGTTATAAAATATCAGCAACTCAGTGACTGTCGGAGCGCCGCGCTGGTGGCAACTGGCAACGCAGCAGACAACGCACCCAACGGCACCAGCAGTAGTAGTAGCTGCGGCGCTACTAACACCACTAACACCACTAACACTACCATCAACACCACCCTAACCACCACCACCACCACCATCAGCAGCAGCAGCAGCGGCAGCAGCGGCGGCGTCACAGGACCGTCCCAGGCTTCGTCCCGCGGTCCGCGTTTGGAGGGGCAGGATCTCAGCGGTAAGGCGACGGTGATCGTGAAGACTGAGCAGCACGAGGAACCGGGCGACTCCAGCCTCTCCTCCAGCTCGTCGTCGTCCTTCTTCTCGGCGTATGAGTCTGCCCGGTCGGCCGGGCAGACCAGCAGCAGTCCAGCGGCGGCAGCAGCAGCAGCACACCGTCGTCAGCCCGGATCGGGACCGGCAGCGGCACCGGCCGGTGACACGATGCTCGAGAGTGCGTACGGGCGGGACCAGGAGCTGGTCCGGTACGCCCAGATGGACGACATACGGCCGCACCACCACCACCACCACCACCACCACCATCAGTATACGAGCGTGGCGCACTACGACGCACCACCGGGCCAGGGTCCATCCGGAACGGGGGGCTGGTCGTACGATCCGGGCGCGTTCGAGCGCTACGACATGGCGACCGGGTATGGCGTGCAGAAGGGGGGCACCGTCTACGGAGCGTACGCGCCACTCGACGACTACTCCGTCCTGCCCGGCGGCGGCCTGCAGGGCAACCACGGGGGTGCAGGGCAATCTGGGCTGCTAATGCCACCGGCCGCCGTCCCGGCCCTGCTCAAGATGGAGCTACCGGACGATGGAGCTGCCAATGGCGGCGGGACCCCGCTGTACCCGCGGCACGTCTACCACTACGATCCGAGCTCCGGGTGTTCCGGCGCTCAGGTCAGCCCGGCATCATCCGTGTCCGTCGCGTCAGCGCCCACCACCAACTCCGGGTCGGGCTTCTCCGCCATCAACCTGAGCGTCAAGGTTGCGACACCGAGCGGCAACCTAGGATCGCCCCCGGCATCATCCGGTGAGGGTGCGGGCGAAACATCGGCGGAAGCGCACCATACCTCCTCGCCGAACCTCACCGGTGTGTCCTCGTCGTCGTCGGCGGCGGCGGCCGCCGCAGATAACCAGCCGGCCGGTGAGCCACGGTCGTCGTCCCGGACGAGCCCCAAACCGGGCACCAGTCCGAACCACATCACCGCCAACAGCCCGCACACGGCGAGCCCCCCGGGGCACACGCTGGACTTGAGCGTTAGCCGGCTGCCCAACACGACGACAGCCACCGGCGGCAGCCCGGCTCAGTACCAGACGGAAACGGAGACGGCGGCAGTGGCAGTGGCCTCCAACAACGTCCGCTCGCCCCCGGCCGAACCAGTCGACTTCAGTGGACCGGCGTCGTCCGGAGCCGGCGGCCGGTCCGGCGGGCTCGGCTTCGGCTTCATGGGACCGCCTGGGGCCACCCAGCAGCAACCCGGCTACAGCCGCGAGTCCACGCCCGACAGTGCCGCCTCGCACTACCTGGAGGGCTACCGAGATCAGCACAGTGGTAAGCACTCCCCAGGGGCCAGGCAATCCAGCTGGAGCGCCCTGGTTTGGTAGTCGACCTAGCTCTGGTTCTACACCAGGTCTGGAGGTATGGAGCTGGAACTGTGTTTTAGTCAACGTATCGTTGACGCCTAGACATGTCTCCCATCTCTCTGGTAGTTCAATCCGAATTTTCGACTTCCTCGTTCGAGCCAAGTCCGGTGCTCCCAGTCCATTCTGGGCTGACCGTTTTTCGATCAATGCCAGTGTTTCACCAGTGTTTAGGAGCTTGTGATACAGTCCTTCTTTCTAGTCCCACGCGTTAGTTGCACAGCATTGTCTTTTTGCACAAATCGATCTGGTTTTGCAGTCGGAATTTGACTGGCGACTGGCAAAAAAATCACTTCCTGGTGAGCCTAATTTCGGATGTGATGTGTCCGATTTTCTGCTCGTTCCGTTCATGAGGCACCAAGCTTCCGCCAATCTTCTGGATCTTGCTCAGGGCCATCGAACATTCGGATATGGCATAGCATTTTCGTCCAAAAGTTCTTGCGTAGTTCAGCGTCCTCGAATTTTTTTGGAACCCTCGACCACGGCCTCTTTGTTTGTGAAGTCAAAATCGCCATAGATAGCTTTTGGCAAAACAAACACAAAGCGCACTGCGATCTTCCAAGGGCATGATCAGCACAAGCTTCGGCAAACATTTGATGCGATTATATGGCCCTTTTTCTTCACCACGCAGAGCAGAAAAGCAATATTTTTTAGCAGTATTATTTGTTTTCGACATGAAATCATTCGCCTGATGTCGAAACGAGGCAGTGTTGCCAAAACAGCGTAATCCAGGAGAACCAAATTGACAGCTAGAGCCATCTGTTGACACACTCCGGTTGACCCATACCTCTAGGACCCGGTATGTTCGATAAATAACGAGTTACTAACTCGTTCTTTATCGAACCTCTACTGTGCGAACCTACTAGAAATCCGATGTCCGATGCCTCCGGTACTCTCTCTCTCTCTTCCGCAGGGTACAGTCCGCATCCTGGCTACGGTATGGTGGAGTACGCGAACGGCTACCCCGGTTACGGCACCAACTACCAGGCGTGCCCCCCGTTCGGTGCCTCGCTCGGCCGGTACGGTGTGACCGTCCCGACCGGGTACACGCCAACCGGTGGTGCCTGCTACGCCATGCCGCCACCATCGCACATTCCTGCGTCCCACGACAAGCTCTTGAAGGACGGGTAGGTAGTGGCGCGCGAAGGACATCGCACTAGCATCGCAACTTACTAACTCCGCTCCGGGCGGCTTCCTCACGTGGCCGGGCGTGGCCTCGATTCTCGATTTGCTTTCAGCCTCACCGGACTGGCGCGTACTGATAGGCAGTACCACCACCATCACCACGCCAACACCCAGGAGCTGAAGTGTCCAACGCCTGGGTGCGACGGGTCCGGGCACGCCACCGGCAACTACTCGTCCCACCGCAGCCTGTCCGGGTGTCCGCGAGCTACCAAGCCGAAGAACAAACCACGCGACGGCCAAGAGTCGGAACCGCTCAGGTATGTGCTCTGGACGTTGGTCCTCGATCCACGGCCCAACGCTGCCCTGTACACTGCCATCTCTCTCCCTCTCTTCCCCCTCCTTCTCCAGATGTCCCATTCCAGGTTGCGATGGATCGGGCCATTCGACGGGCAAGTTTCTGTCACATCGCAGGTAACTCATCGCTTCGTACAAGATTTCCTGAGACTCTAAACTTTACGCTCACTTTGATTACGCTCCTTGATCTCCGGCGATGTAGCGCCTCCGGATGCCCGATCGCCAACCGGAATCGGATACGGGTCATGGACACGGCCCACGGGCACGGCGGTCAGGGGGGTGTCGAATCGCTGAGTTCCCACCACCCGAAGCTAAATGCAGCGGCCAGCGACCAGTGGTCGGTCAGCCAGGACCTACCAATCAAGAAGACCAAGTACTCGGACGACCATCCGATGATCGTGGCGTCTGGTTATGGCAAACCATACTCCTGTAGGTGACCACACACCATTCACCCGTTTCAATGCTCTCTCTCTATCTGTCTCTCTCTCTCTCTCTCGTTCGCTGGCTCGCTTGCTCGCTCTCTTTGTCCAGCCATGGCAGATATGCTGGTGTCGGCAGAACGGGACGCGTCGGGCAACAGGAGCACCAGCGCCAGCAGCACCAGCGTCGCTAGTAGGTCGCAGGACTCGCACCTGGTGGTTTCCACGCTCAGCACCCATTCGCCCACCGCCGATGCACCCCATCCGAACGACGGTGCTGGCGTCTGTGGAGGGCCTGTTAACGGCGGCGGCGGCGGCGGCGCCAGCACCGGCGAAGATCTGCTGTCGCTGGAGGCCGAGATCTCCGAGTTGCAGCGGGAGAACGCCCGTGTCGAGTCGCAGATGCTGCGGCTGAAGACCGACATCAGTGCGATGGAGTCGCATCTTGGTAACACCGACCGGGTATGTAAACTGCGGTTGGTTGAGACGTGCTTAACTCGTTTGAACACTGCCTTTGGGCTTGTTCCTTTTCGGCTCCTACCAACCTTTGGGCTCGTTCCTCTCGCTGCATGCCGCTGTGTGTAGTAATTTTTTTTTATTTATTTATTTTTTTTATTATATTTTTTTTATATTTTTGCAAGTAGCACATTTACGCACGCCGTGTGGGACTTAACCTCGCTGCCGAGGTCATACCCACCCTCTTCGCTTGGTTCTCCATCCTACCCACCCCCTTCGCTTGGTTTTCCATCCTACCCCGTCACCGGTGTTAGTTCGGAAGGGTGTGTAGTAGTAAACGAAAACGTTTACTGTCTGTAGTAGTAAACAACTTTACTAATACGTTGTTTTGTTCGGGCCCAACAAACGGATCCAATCACACACACACACACACACGCTGTCATGCAGGAAAGTGAGGCAAACTCGGACCTTCGTGGTAACCACGTAGCAGGCTACTACGACCATCTGCGCAACAACGTGATCACCTTGCTCGAGAATGTCAAAATCCCGCCCATCCCCGCCCGCACCTCGTCTGGTCTGCATCTGGACGGGTGCTGCGGCCCGCTGCTCCCCGACGGCAGTGGGACCGCGCGGGCGCCCTCTGGTGGCGAGGATCCGAGGCACCTAACACTGGGCGCACCGGACAAAGGGCAGTCCTCGCCGGCCCAGCCAGGCCCCAGCCCTGTACCACCGACGGCCACCGGCGCCCACCAGCGGGGCCCACCAGTCACGGACGAGGGCACCGGCGGGCACCAGTTTGACAACTACCTGTCAAAGCTGCAATCGCTGTGCTCGTCGCAGCCGGCCGTCGATGTCGAACTGCAGCACCTCACCCCTCACCAGCAGCTCACCCAGCACCCACAGCATCTCAATCCGCACCCCAACCAGCAGCATCACAACGCGCAGCATCACCCGGAAGGGCACGCGCCACCACCTTCCCTACCGTCCATAGCTCTGCCACCGGTACCACCGCCGCTGTTGTCCTCGGCATTGCACCACCACTACCAACCGCAGCCAGCGCCACCGTCGGCAGCATCGCTAGCGCCACCGCCGGCACCCCCGCCAGTGCCACCATCGGCGCCGCCACCGCCATCGGCACATCTGAACCTGTACGATGTGGCCGGCTCGATGTACGCCAATCTCGGTCCGACCCCGGACGTCCGCTCACTCTACGACTCCATGAAGCTGTCCGGTGTGGGCCCCGTCGACAGCAACTTTGGTGCACCTCTATCCACACCGATCTAGACAGAGTGAGAGAGAGAGAGCGAGAGAGCGATGGAGCCACCCTGGATCTCGCTGGAGCCCGCTCCAAGACCTCTTGTAGAAGAGTATTCCCGACTGTAACACAAACCGGTGCTACCCAAGGTGCTACTTGACAAGCGCTCGAGGTGAAACGAGGATGCGGTATAGGCTGAGGGTCGTTGCACATATCAGGCCTCTAGTGGTTCAGGAACGACGACGCGAAACACACACACACACACATGCACACACATTTGCTTACAAAACAAAGTGCAACCCTTGTCCATGTCGAACTAGCGAACTAAGGTACGGTTAATGGAAGGACAAAAACAATGTATTCCTACTACCACTACTACGACTACTACTACTACTATTACTACTACTCAAAGCTGCCCCCAACTAGCCGGGCTAGCGACAAGGGCTACATCATGGCAAACCCCGTTCCACCACCACCATCCCGCCCCCTTCATCGCCGACACTCACTCTACACTTCGCCAGTGCCGCCCACAGCTCCCGCGGGAACGACACACGGCGCGCTGATACGATTTTAAGACTCCCGATTCGCCCACGGCGCATCTTACCGTCAGCACCTACGTTGCCGCACCGGCGAAGTGATTTTAAATAAAACACTGCCTCTAATGGTCCTGTAGCCCTTACCTGTGTCATCCCTTGCCGACGGGCAACATTCTTCTTTGCATCCGAACATCCTACGCTGCGATTGCCGCGAACCACCCTGTGGTTCTGGTGGTCGTTGCTTCTTTAAGCTTTGGCTTAGGGTGCAGAAAAAATAGTCAACAGCCTGGGAATGTCTGGACGTCTGTTGGCACCCACCCACATATGCACGCAAATTTCCTGCACTTCCTGCCGAGTGTCAGGTGCAATAACACCGACCAGTCAAAAGCTTGCCATTCTCGAGTATATGCACTTGAACAATGAAATATTTCAAACCATGACTAACCGCTGCCCTGGTTGTTGTTGGATATCCTTTCGATGGGGATACCTTCGAGTGCGCATGAGCGGCTTGGAAGCAGCAGGAACGCTTTTAGGCAGAGCAACCGTGGAAACGTATGCGAAATGCGCAATTATTGTAAGAACTCTTCGAGCTTTTTCGTCACTAGACGAAAGGTTGATACGCTGGAAATACTAATCTGATTGTGTCAAGCGATGGCACAGATTTCAAAGGTAACACCTTTTTTAAATTTAATTTTCCTTTACTTTTGTTTGTTTCTTTAACTTTTATTCTTGTACGAAACGAATCGAATATGAAAACGCAGATCTGTTATTGGAAGGGGTTGGTGCTCGCCACACTGCGCCAGCCGACGCTGCACACCGTCTAGGCACCGTCGGTTGCTCTTCACCTGAAGGTCAGGGCACGATCTCGATGGACCAAACCTGAAGGCCTGTACGATCTCAGGGCAACTATGCAGCGGGGATGCTGTCAGGCACAGGCGACTTTCGGAGGCCGAGACGTGAGATCCTCCTCCGGGGGTTGGCACGGGGCCAACAACCCTGGCCATAGAAACACAACGTTACAGAAAGGCGCAGAGGTTAACTTTGTCTCTGGGGCAGGCTAAGAACACTTGGACGAAGTAGCCGGATAAGAAAACGAAATTGCATCTGAACGGCAAATGTTGCGAAGAAAGCATCATCTCGGTGCGCCATCCGTTGAGCTGAGTGGGGCTGAAAATCGGTGCGAAGTGGAACGAATCCTTTCTTGCGAACATAGCTCGTGACTCATGCTGACGCAAGCGGCCATAAACCACCCGGGCATAACACGTCCACCAGGAACACGAAAGGCATTGTGTCGCGCAATTGTAAGCACTCACACACACACACAATCGCACTATGCGTCTCACAGACAAAGCAAGTAAAGTTAAAAACCTCTCAGTTACGCAAACAATAGAGTTCGCTTGGTGGAGAAGGCCGTAAAATGTTGGTTTCTATGTTCTTGATGTTGCTGTATGACTCACCCACACAGTGTGCGTGTGTGTCCGACTGTGTATGCTTGTGCGTGTATGTGTTGTGTGTGGGTGTGTGTGTGTGTGTGAGAGAGAATAAAATCCAACCCGCTGCTTTTCGGACGAAACCCCTGGAATTCCGTTTCGGACCCTTCCTGATCGAAATTTATTTATTTATTTAATTGGAAAACAGTCAACGGGCAGCTTAGCATAATTGACAAAAAAGACTTAACCTATCACTTAAACTAGCACTAATCAAACTGACGAAACGCAACGACGAAGCTGGTAACCGATATTTGTGCAAGACACAGGCGACAATAACGAGGACGAAACATTTACCAAGAAGACATGAAAGCAAACACATCACGACACTGATCGAGGGACATATTAAAATCGAGAAGCGACGAAATCATGCGCTGCGCAAAATAACAACTCTTCAGAACGTCCCATTGCTGAGAGCTTATATTACTATTTTATTGATGTCCCAATAGACAGCATCCACAAACGTAAGTAGTAACGGAACGCAAAGAATAACATATTGAACTGTACACTGCAAAACTTACACTAAGCATCACTCAAATCTTTCAAACCCTCCACAATCGTCCAGTTCTTCCGAAGAGCACCTCTCTTCCGCGCCATACGACAGAAGTCGCTCTCGGGAGTCACAGCGCTCGTTTGTTCGGGAATGCAGATGCTCCATGGTCGATGTGAACTTCGATTTTAGATACTTCCAAGATCGTCTCAGGACGTTACGCCGCTCCTGATGCGAGGGTTGCGCTTCTGCAAGGTGCATCATTCCTACTAAGTTATCACATCGCGGGCTTCGGTGTAACTGAACGGCGCGGGCTTCGGGAGTGACACTTCGCGATGTTAAATACTTCCAAGAACGTCTCAGGACGTTACGCCGCTCCTGATGAGAGGGTTGCGCTTCTGCACGGTGGCTTATTGCTCCTCCTAAGCGATCACTTCTGCCGGCGCGGACTTCGGGAGCAACACTTCGGCGCGAACCAACTCTTTGTGCATTGTAGAAAACAACTTCAGGTGCAACACAACGCCGGTTGAATGTATTCTTGATCCGGGAAGGCCCCGCAAGTGGCTTTATTTTTGCTCTTGAAGCCACAGATCGCGGGCGGACCACCGGCCGGATGATAACAACACTGTCTTCGGGAATGGTCGGCATCCGAATAAACGGCCGGGACTGACTTGCAAAGTGATGCCGGGACTTGCGAACGTTCGTTTCCCGGTGGAAATTCGACTGAAACGGAGAGGCCGGCATTCTCCACAAATAACTAAGGAGCGGTTATACAAATCACGATGATATCGATCACCTATGAACACACAAAATCAACTGATACTGCAAACGGAGGTCCGAACACCAAGAAGGCACAAATGATAATGATGATCATACGAGAGTAATCCGCGATCATAACTTTCGCCGACAACCCCAACTACCCCACCCTGTCACCGAATGCTGGAACCGGGGATCTCAGAACAGAATCCGAGCGCTCAGAGCACTCAAACCAAAATGCACTCTTCTTCGTACTGCGAAACGGAGTTTCTCACGCGGAACTCTTGGGTGAGCAGGAGCTTTGGCGCGTAGCTTTCTACATTATTACATATTATTATCTACAAAAGTATATGTATTATTATCTACATATTATCTACAAACGAATCGAATAGCGATCGAATGGACTGTAATGGCTCGTCATTCCGATACAACTTAATGTAAGTATACTCACATGTAATGTACATATGTATCAAATGTATCATAGTACTAGTTAATAAATTCAAAGTTTTTCAGATGTTCTTCAGTATGCTTGGGAATCAAACAATGCTACGTGTATTCAACAACACTCTTACTAGCCGGAAATAGAAGCACGGAAAAACGTAAAAAAGCGCATTGCACCCTTCGTTGCACTGTCGTTGCAACTGCCCAAAATTCCTGGAATATAACCCTTAGACTGAGGCGTAGCGTAGCAAAATGAAAACGAAGAAGGAATGGAATGGAGCGGACGATCGAAAACGGCGTCACAGCCCTCAACGCAGACGTAGAACGTAGTGAAAAATGCATGGAGGAAGCAGAAAAGTGAAACAATTGTAGACAAAATGTAGACTTGTGATTCTGAATAAACACAACATATTGTTCACAACAGCATACGAATGTCAATGTGAGAGAATACGAGGGATTGAGTGAAAAAAATATTTATGCGATAAAAATCTCACTTAGGAACTCACGCACCTTTGTTCACGTCGCAAACAAATTATCATGCGCGGAAGTATTGGGAAATCTTTTTGGTGAAGTACTTGCAAACTGGTCAAACAATAAGTTCTGAATATTATTGTAATCTTTCGGACTAGCTGAAAGAAGAAAAAAAGTGAAAAAGACCTGGTTTACAGGAGAAAACAATACCTTTTCATCAGGACAATGCACCGAATCGCAGTTCGAATTGTTGAAGCATCGAGCCAGATTTAGCCCCTAGCGACTTCCATCTGTTTTCAAACCTAAAAAATCATGCGTGAAAAGCGTTTGATGATGTCATAACCGCTGCGGAAGCGTAGTTTGAAGCCCTTTCAGTTTCTCACTTCAGGAATCGCATGTATCAATTAGAGTCTCGTTCGAAGTGTATTGACGTTCAGGGAGACCATACTAAATAATAAAATGTATTTCAAACCTTAAAAATGTGTTTTCTTATCCAGGCTACGAACTTATTGCACAGCCTAGTAATATTGAATAGTTCAATTTGCGCACTTGCTTATATCGGTAAATAATTTTACTCATCAGGAAGCTTTTATTTGTAAGTATCTACTTATAAACAGCGAAAGTGAACCGCATTTGTATAAATTTTCGGCCGTCCATAAAATGAAGCAATCGGACGGTCGAAAAACACGACGAAGTGCTAAACGCAAGGAGGGAGAAATGCATGGCGGAAGCAGCAACGTGAAATATTTGCACAGAAGTTTGCAAGAGTTTACGGGTATAAAAATACGATTGAGAAAGAGGAAATAGGAATGTGGAAGAAAAATCTCACGTAGGAGCTCACGTGCCCGAACTCACCCGAATGGATATCCCGAACGAAAAAATCACTCAATTTTTCATTTTTTTAATCGCAGATCTCAACCTGTGAGAAGACCCCTCTCACTATGGTCTTATATTTGAAAAACGGCTCACTTTCGTACAGTTATGTGGCAATACCCGCTTTATATTTGAAAAACGTCTCACTGGTGAGTCTCACGTCGTGAGTGTTCCGTCTCATATATTTTTCTTTCTCTCACTATCCTCTCCCACACATTGAACTGTCAAACAGACTGTTTTGTAAACAATGATTTATATTTATTCACTATCCTTACTCTACAACTTTTCTACAATTGTTTAATGCTTCCGGCAAGCACTTTTCACTGCACTCTATGTTTAAGTTTAGCACTACGCGGCCGCATTCCATCATCCGCACAGCATTGTTCGCACAGCATTGTCCGCACAGCATTGTCCGCTTCATCGTTGGCATTCAATGCCAAAGGCAATGGTTGGCTTGGGAAGGCATCTGAAAAACTTTGAATTTATTGATTAGTATAATGATACATTTACTGCATACATTACATGTACTTACATTACGTTGCATCGAAATGACGCGTTGTTGCCAATCTGACGCGTTGTTGCCGAAATGCACCGGAACGCTCCGCGCCAAAGTCCCTGCTCACTGAAGTGTTACCCCAGAACAATACGATAATAAAACGTATTAGCCGAATGCAAAGTTTCATGTAAACACAATCACTTTCACTGCTCTTCACTTTAAAGTTACTTACCGTAATAAACAGATGCTTTAAATTATCTATTTAACAAGATTTTCGCGCACAATAATTTTCGTTTACACCGCGAATCTAAACCAAGAAAATGAAGCGTACATTTTGGCAGCTTGGAACGTTCCGTGAAGTGCCGCATTATACTGCGGCACTATAGTGCGAAGAAGACAGAAAATATTTCTCTCTTTCTGGCCTTTATCCATTTATGCTTTTGCACTGAACAAAAAATTTCCAACAGTTTGTCGTTTGAGTGGCGGACTGGACGCTATATTAGCGTGACAGAGAGAGAAAATACTACTCGCTGTCGCGTTCTCTTTCTGGCCTTTGGTGAGAAAAGAATTGGCTCTCAAAAATTTCTTCTCAGTATGGAGAAACTGAGTGACTATTTTGTTCGGGATACCCGAACGAAAAAATCACTCAATTTTTCATTTTTTTAATCGCAGATCTCAACCTGTGAGAAGACCCCTCTCACTATGGTCTTATATTTGAAAAACGGCTCACTTTCGTACAGTTATGTGGCAATACCCGCTTTATATTTGAAAAACGTCTCACTGGTGAGTCTCACGTCGTGAGTGCTCCGTCTCATATATTTTTCTTTCTCTCACTATCCTCTCCCACACATTGAACTGTCAAACAGACTGTTTTGTAAACAATGATTTATATTTATTCACTATCCTTACTCTACAACTTTTCTACAATTGTTTAATGCTTCCGGCAAGCACTTTTCACTGCACTCTATGTTTAAGTTTAGCACTACGCGGCCGCATTCCATCATCCGCACAGCATTGTTCGCACAGCATTGTCCGCACAGCATTGTCCGCTTCATCGTTGGCATTCAATGCCAAAGGCAATGGTTGGCTTGGGAAGGCATCTGAAAAACTTTGAATTTATTGATTAGTATAATGATACATTTACTGCATACATTACATGTACTTACATTACGTTGCATCGAAATGACGCGTTGTTGCCAATCTGACGCGTTGTTGCCGAAATGCACCGGAACGCTCCGCGCCAAAGTCCCTGCTCACTGAAGTGTTACCCCAGAACAATACGATAATAAAACGTATTAGCCGAATGCAAAGTTTCATGTAAACACAATCACTTTCACTGCTCTTCACTTTAAAGTTACTTACCGTAATAAACAGATGCTTTAAATTATCTATTTAACAAGATTTTCGCGCACAATAATTTTCGTTTACACCGCGAATCTAAACCAAGAAAATGAAGCGTACATTTTGGCAGCTTGGAACGTTCCGTGAAGTGCCGCATTATACTGCGGCACTATAGTGCGAAGAAGACAGAAAATATTTCTCTCTTTCTGGCCTTTATCCATTTATGCTTTTGCACTGAACAAAAAATTTCCAACAGTTTGTCGTTTGAGTGGCGGACTGGACGCTATATTAGCGTGACAGAGAGAGAAAATACTACTCGCTGTCGCGTTCTCTTTCTGGCCTTTGGTGAGAAAAGAATTGGCTCTCAAAAATTTCTTCTCAGTATGGAGAAACTGAGTGACTATTTTGTTCGGGTACAAAGGGCACTCACAGGCAGGCGGTTGCGATGAAAGAGAAGGAAAGGGTGGCCGAGCGACTCTTTTTCCCCTTCACGATCATCCAATTGTTTCTTGGAGCAACTCTCTTCCGCGCGATACGACAGAAGTCGCTCTCGCGAGACACAGCGCACGTTTCTTGGGGAATGCAGATGCTATATGGTCGATGTGAACTTCGCATTAGATACTTCCAAGAACGCGTCAGGACGTTACACCTTTCCTGACGACAGGGTTGCGCTTCTGCAAGGTTAATTATTGGTCCTAAGTGATCACTTCTGCCGGCGTAGGGTGATCTATTTAGTGTTTGGATTTCAAGGTGCCAGCCCATGGAGCACCTGGCGCCTCCATGGCTGTAGTGTTTCTACAGGGTGTTCCATTAACGATGCATGATTTCATTTGGTTACTAAAAAAAACGGAACGGAACTTTTATGTGAAAGGTTGATTAATGGCATTTTTTTGTGTAAAACATTGTTGGTCAAATGTTCACCACGATTGGTTTGACAGTAGCTCATTCGGTCGACCTATTTTTAAGTACATTTTCGATTGTATCTGGTCCTATTTGGGCAATAGCAACATGAATTTTTGTCTTGAGGTTGGTCAATAGTTGCTGTTTGTTCGCATAACATAAATATCGATTGTGGCTGTCGCTGTATGGCACGTAGCGCCGTCCTGTTGAAACCAAACGCCATCCAAGTTCTCAGCTTCAATTTCGCC
This sequence comes from Anopheles cruzii, assembly GCF_943734635.1. Taxonomy (NCBI): domain Eukaryota; kingdom Metazoa; phylum Arthropoda; class Insecta; order Diptera; family Culicidae; genus Anopheles; species Anopheles cruzii. The sequence continues at coordinate 5,679,864 of NC_069143.1, forward strand.
GAAGAACCTAATCAGCCAAAATCCACACAAACAGTCACTCTTTGTGGGTGCATTGGCTTCTCTTGCACGATATGTGGATTTTCCGAACCACAATACTGCTTATTAACACAGCCACCGAGGTGGAAATGAGCTTCAATGAAATGTGCTTTTAACGAATGAGTTGACGACCTACCGAATGATTTGGAAATAAATTTTTCATATTTTCCAATTTTCTGCAACAAAAATTATATTTTATACACAAATGTCATGAATTAACCTTTCAATTAAGTGTTCAACCATTTAAAAATATTCAGCCGTTTTTTTATAACCAAACTAGCAGTTCCCGGCGCGCGTCGCTGCGCCTCATTTCATCCTTATTTCTCGATTGGGAGGCGTTTCAGAGGACTTCTTCGTGACGTATCCGATCGCCTTCCCTTTTCGCTTCCCGTTGGATACATGTCAAAACTCGCACCACCTGAGTTTGGCTCAAATTGCTTGAAAATTATCCGAGCTTTTCTGACATTAACCTAGATTTTGTATGGGAGACCCCTTTGTAAAGAGGGGAGAGGTTTCAAACATTCACCAGAACATTTCCCCTTCCCCAAAACTCCCATTTGCCGAATTTGGTTCGATTTGCTCGAAAACAACCCGAATTATGCTGATTTTTATGTTACGTTTGTATGGGAGCCCCCCCTCCCCGGAGGCGTGGGAGGGTCAAACTTTCCTATTCACAATCCGGGGTCACAAAACTACGCTGTGCAAAATTTCACGCGGATTGGTTCAGTAGTTTTGGAGAAAATGCGGTACAGACAGACAGACAAACAACCATTTTTATATATATAGATGAAATTATGCATCGTTAATGAAACACCGGGGGGGTCGAAGGGGGTGCCCAGCTGGAATCAACCCCAGCATGGATCCCTCATGTACCGATTAGGCAGCCTCCCCGCGGCGACCCCTGGTAACGTTCCTAGTTTAGGAACGGCCAATGTCTAAAGGTTTGTAGCGAGCCAGGGCGCTATAACCCTTTTGGACAAGGCTAGATACCTTGACCATAGCCGCAGAAATGTGGAGGCAACTCCAATCTACGAGAATCCAAAATGAAATACCATCGACTGGACTAACGGCAACGACCCGGAAAAGGCTTAAGGACATACGAATTGGAACTTGGAATATTAGATGCGCCGGCAACCAACCCGGTGGCTTCCGAAGACTGACAGACGAACTGACGAAAAGCAAAGTGGGTGTCGCGGCCATCCAAGAGACGGGGTTTGACAAAGAAGCACAGAGCTGCAGATTGCACGGGTTCAACGTCTTTCACAGCAGTAGTATATCCCGTCGAGTACTTGGGACTGCCTTCCTAGTGGCCCAGAAATACCAACATTTGGTTCTAGACTTCCGTAAGGTAAGCGAGCGTCTGTGTGTGTTGCGCATGAAGGGCCGGTTTAAGAACTACTCGTTTATCAACGCGCACGCACCACATAACGAGGCCCCAGACGCGGTCAAGACTGCATACTACGAGGAACTCGGCAGGATCTTCGACAGCTGCCCCCAATACGACGTCAAGATCGTTTTGGGCGACCTTAACGCCCAAGTGGGTAGGGAGGAGGACTATAGACCAACAATTGGCAAATTCAGCCTGCATAGTACCTCGAATGAGAACGGGCAACGACTGATTCTCTTCGCTGCGGAGCGAGGAATGGTGGTAAAAAGTACTTTCTTCAAGCACAAGCGCAGGCATCTGGCTACTTGGCAGCACCCGAATAACGCTCTCCCGGATAACCAAATCGACCACTTCCTGATTAGCGGCAGGCATTTTTCGGACGTGATTGACGTGAAGACGGCCTGGCAGGCAAATGTGGACTCGGACCACTACCTAGTGGTGGCCACCCTAAGAGCACGCCTGGCTCGGGCACACACAACCCGCCCGGCTACGGTGAGGCGGATAGCTGTCGCTAGGCTGCGGGCCCCCGAGGTAGCTGCTGCGTATGAGCGCAGCATCGCCGAGAAGCTACGGGAGGCACGACAAGGAACAAGTGAGGCACTAGAGTGGCAAACGGTGGGCACATTAATAACGGAAGCGGCAACCAGCAGCGTAGGCTACCAGAGGCCTACACACTATAAAAGCTGGTTTGACGATGAATGCGCAGAGATCACCGCCACGAAAAACCAGGCCCGTGTGAAAATGCTGCAGCACAAAACGCGCGCCAACAAGGAGAGATATACGACTCTGAGATGCAAGGAGAAACAGGTGCACCGCCGCAAGAAGCGCGAAACCCAAGAGGCGGAGTTACTTGACCTTGAGAAGCTTAACAACGCAAGCGAATCACGCAAATTCTACAAAAATATCAACAATCAGCGCCGTGGTTTTAGAGCCCATATAAACATGTGTCGCAGTCGGGATGGCAACCTCCTGACTGCAGAACTGGATGTTCTTAACCGCTATAAGGAACACTTCGACACACTTCTAAATGATGGCGCAACTGAAGCCAGCGATCCAGACTACAGCTTCACTGACGATGACGGGAGAACGGTCGAGGACCCGACGATTGAGGAGGTTGCGGATGCCATCCAACAGCTCAAGTGTAACAAGGCAACAGGCCCGGACAACATTGCCCCAGAGCTGCTGAAGTATGGGGGCTCTGAGCTGATGACCGTAATGCACCAGATGGTCAGCAAATCCTGGAGAGAAGAGCAGCTACCAGCGGGTTTACTGGAGGGAGCGATCGTCGCCATCCATAAAAAAGGGGATAAAACGCTGTGTGAAAACTATCGCGGAATCTGTCTTCTCAATACAGCTTACAAGGTGCTAGCCCGAATCTTGTACACACGACTACTGCCGCATGCCGAGACGGTAACTGGGGATTACCAATGCGGATTTAGACGCAACCGCTCCACAGCGGACCAAATATTCAGCCTACGTCTAATCCTACAACGGGGAAGCGAGTTCAATGTCCAGACGCATCATCTCTTCATTGACTTCAAGCAGGCTTATGACCGGATTAAGCGACGTGAGCTGCTGGTCGTCATGAAGGAGCTTGGCTTCGAAACCAAGTTGATACGCTTGGTGAGAGCGACGCTGACTGGTACCCAGTGTCGAATGAGGATGCAGAATGCCATGTCCGGGGCATTCGAGACAAGAGAGGGGCTGAGACAGGGTGATGCTCTTTCCTGTCTACTCTTCAACCTAGCCTTGGAAGGGGTAATAAGGCGGGCCAACATCCCAGCACAGCGAACCCTGGCCACGAGCATGGTCCAACTCCTGGCCTTCGCTGACGATTTGGACATCGCCGGACGGCGATATGCGGACGTCGTCGACGTGTTCAGCAAAATAGAGAGGGAAGCAGCAAGGCTTGGCCTCATCATCAACAACACGAAGACCAAATACATGATGACCGGCCAAAACACACCCCACCAGAGCCAGAGCGTAACGATCGATGGCCAGGAGTTCGGGCTGGTGGACGAGTTCGTCTACCTTGGTTCACTCGTTCGACCGAACGGCGACACATCAGCGGAAATCTTGCGGCGGATCATGGCGGCGACACGATGTTTCTATGGGCTAAGGCGGCAGTTGTGCTCGAAGTTGCTGAGTAGGCGAACAAAATGCAGGATTTACAAGACGCTCATACGCCCCGTACTTATGTATGGGTGCGAGTCTTGGGTCCTGAAGCTAAGCGATGAGAAACAACTGCTCACCTTCGAGCGTAAAGTTCTCCGGACCATCTTTGGAGCTTTACGAGAAGGTGAGAACTGGAGACGCCGCTACAACTTCGAGTTACACCGCAGCTTTGGCGACCCGGACGTCGTCGCCATGGTCAAAACGCAGCGGCTGAGGTGGGCCGGACACCTGGCGCGTATGGACCCCAACAGAGCCCCCGCTGTACTGTTCCGCAGCCAACCGGAAGGACGCCGTGGACGTGGACGCCCGAAGGCGAGATGGATCGACGGAGTGCAGAGCGATCTGCTTGCCCTGGGCGTGACGGACTGGCGCAGCGTAGCTCAGGACCGGGCCGCGTGGAACGGCATTTTGGACCAGGCTAAGTGCAGGCTTCTGTGCACGTACAGCCATTAAAGAAGAATGAAACACCGTATATGTATATTGCTGACGATAGGAGTAAACTTTGCTTGTCGCTCCATCTGGATGACACTGTTGCGATGCAACTGCTATTTTTGCTTGTTCAATTTAATTTGACCAGATAAGTTTTAGATTTATTGATTGATAGATTGATAGATTCATCATCAAACGGCATGGGGGGTTACTTGCCTACCCTTTTGTCTGCATTTTTGAGCTCTCCATCAAGCAATGCACTTTCTCCACTATCTAGAAGTCATCCTGGATGATACCGATATATAAGAAGGATGATAAAACTAAAGTTGAGAACTATCGAGGGGTGACTTCTCTTTATGCCTGCTCAAAAGTGTTCGAATCTGTGATGAACTACAGCTCAAGAATTATTAGTAGCCGACAACATGGGTTTTTCCCTAAGAGGTCAGTTAGCACAAACTTGCTAGAGTTCGTGTCAATGTGTCACAGTTCGTTCGCAAATGGGTCTCAAATGGATATCATCTATACCGATCTAAAGTAAGCATTCGATCGTGTCAATATTAAAATACTACTGGCTAAGCTTGAACGAATTGGGATAGAAAGGCATTTAATTGCATGGTTCCAATAGTATTTGACCGGCCGGCTATATCGGGTCAATTTAGAAGGTCTTATCTCTAGAGAGTTCGCGAGCACGTCTGGAGTACCACAAGGCAGTAACCTGGGCCCACTCCTTTTCTCGCTATACATTAACGACTTAGTTTCTGTGATACCTAATGACGCTTGTTTGATGTACGCCGACGACGTCGGACTGTATATGCTTGTCTTCACTATATCCGACTGTGCAGCGCTGCAAAGAACATGTGATAACTTCTGCGACTGGTGTGAGCTACATGTTCTCTGTATTGCTGTTGATAAGTGCCGTTCAGTAACATACTTTAGGGCTAATAGGACTATCTCTTACTCGTATTGTCTGTTAAACTCGCCAATCCAACGCTGTAACAAGATGCGCGATCTAGGTGTTTTATTAGACAGTAAATTAAATTTTAACGCACATTTCAAGCAAACTGTTAACCAGGCGCAACGAATGTTAGGTTTTATACTTAAGTTGCCCAAGGGAGTTTAGTGATCCGACATGTTTTAAAGCTCTATATGCATCGTTTATCGGCAAGACATACACATACTGACAACGACCCAATGACTAATGTTATGCGTAGTTTTAATAGCTATTACAGTTTATTTGACTTTAATATGTCTGTTGCTAGCTTTAAAAACAATGTAATCATGTCCGCTCCTAGTTTATAAGCTCTTAATGTTAAGGCCACTCATAGGGCCAAACATTCTTTCTTGAAATAAATAAATAAATTACAGGAATTTGGCAATGGCTATCTTCTTCTCTTATAAGCTTCGTAAGGTGGTTTTAGTTTAGCGATAGCCTTTAGGTCCAATTTTCTTTCAGTGTTCGTTTCTGTTCCTGACTCTTTTTGCATTATGTTCCTTTTTTACAGTTTTTTTTAATCTTAGAAGAACGGACTGGGCCGTATTTATTTTTTTATAGTTGCCGCGAATACATATTTTGAATCACTTGCTGTCATTTAGACGGTATTGTTTGGTCTTTTTCTTTCTATCTTACTCTAGTTTTCGTTGCTGGATAGCACTATCATATTTGATTGTTTATCAAGGTTTCTCATATAAGGTTCATATGAACATATTTCGGCTTAGTCTTTCAAATTTTCTTGCCCAAAATCCAAATATTGTTCCAGTCGTGTCTTTTTGTTAAATTTTTTTTCTTTTTCACTTTCAATTTTTCGTTTGATCCTTTGCACTTCATTGTACTTTCACTTAATTTAGTGCTTAGATTAAGTTACTAAACATTTTGTAGATATGCCACAAAAACGCGAGATACGTGACGTCCAGCTTTGAATCCTCTTACAGTCGCAGTCAGGAAAGTTTCGAAACGCGTGTTTGGGAGTTACCGAAGCGTATTACCTTCTTTCGGCTGCTACTTCGTACTACTACGTACTACTACTACGTTCAAATTCGACGTAATTCGATTCGGTCGAGGCGATGATTATCGTTTTCCTTCACAATGAGGCCAGAAGCCTAGAAGCCAAAATTGCTGGCACTTTGAGGGTTAGTGCTTGCAAAAGCCAAGACACGTACCATTTGGCCAGGTTAATGCTGTCAGAAGCCCTTTTTTGCCTGTGGAATGCTGTTTTAAAATGCTGCTTCGTTTAGGTGTCTAGGCTCGATTTCTGGGTGAAAGCAAACAATGTGTCTCAGCTCAACGTCTCTATAATACAAAGAACAACAACAACAAACAATGTGTCTATGACATCCAAAACAATGTATAATTTGAAAACAGCGTGTAAATATTTAGTGTAGTTACATTGTAGGGCATTTTGTACTGAAAATAACTTTCTCGATCAAAAGTGTACAGTAGTTAGTTTAATAGCCAAACGAGTGTTTACTTCGTGTTCTATCTACATGATCGTTACAAACGACGAGATAGAAACACATCTGGACGCAACATGGCACGAAAAATTGTAGATCGAACATGTAATCACTTGAAAAAATACAAACCCTAATTGAACCTAATCACGAACGCAAGGGATCGTAAAACCTGGAACAGGCATCAAACTTAGTAAGGCTCTATCACAACAGGGTCCGAATCACGCAACCATAGAAAGGGACAAGGAAAAGTACTATATAAAGCGTAATTTTTATGTAAACAAACCAGTCATCGTTAGTTACCGTTAGCAACGGAAACCTTCAGTTTCGACATGTTCTTAACCTAGTAGAACCCACTAACTGAGATCCCTTCGGATATTGGCTTTGTACACCGCGTTGCACCACTCCGAGAGAATTATTTTGGCGGCCAATCTTCAAACGAGTACCAGTACTAGCACCATCTAGCCTGTCCGTCTGAAGCGGAATGGTTGTAGGTAATCAAGCAGGAACCGAAACCTGGAGGCGTTCGTGAAAACGCTAGGACCTGCGCTTCTTCTTGATTAATTTTTTTTCTCATTTTCCATTTCTCAATGTAAGTGTAGTTTCATTATATTGGATCGGGGAAAAAGAAATCCATTATTTTTGAGTGAATTTCAAAACATTATTTAAGTTGTTTCTGATGTTCCGATTTGCGTCAAATATGCACCGTTTTGTTGTAAAATTGGTTGCCTTTTTAAAGGTAGCTTCTATTGTAAGTCTTGGTCGTTATTAGCAAAAAACTCTAGCAAGCTATTTTCACAGTCTCTTTTTGATCTCACTTTCTTATCACTCAAGAAATTTTGCAATGTG
>NC_069143.1:5688143-5733999 GCF_943734635.1 Anopheles cruzii
AGCTTGGCTTCGAAACCAAGTTGATACGCTTGGTGAGAGCGACGCTGACTGGTACCCAGTGTCGAATGAGGATGCAGAATGCCATGTCCGGGGCATTCGAGACAAGAGAGGGGCTGAGACAGGGTGATGCTCTTTCCTGTCTACTCTTCAACCTAGCCTTGGAAGGGGTAATAAGGCGGGCCAACATCCCAGCACAGCGAACCCTGGCCACGAGCATGGTCCAACTCCTGGCCTTCGCTGACGATTTGGACATCGCCGGACGGCGATATGCGGACGTCGTCGACGTGTTCAGCAAAATAGAGAGGGAAGCAGCAAGGCTTGGCCTCATCATCAACAACACGAAGACCAAATACATGATGACCGGCCAAAACACACCCCACCAGAGCCAGAGCGTAACGATCGATGGCCAGGAGTTCGGGCTGGTGGACGAGTTCGTCTACCTTGGTTCACTCGTTCGACCGAACGGCGACACATCAGCGGAAATCTTGCGGCGGATCATGGCGGCGACACGATGTTTCTATGGGCTAAGGCGGCAGTTGTGCTCGAAGTTGCTGAGTAGGCGAACAAAATGCAGGATTTACAAGACGCTCATACGCCCCGTACTTATGTATGGGTGCGAGTCTTGGGTCCTGAAGCTAAGCGATGAGAAACAACTGCTCACCTTCGAGCGTAAAGTTCTCCGGACCATCTTTGGAGCTTTACGAGAAGGTGAGAACTGGAGACGCCGCTACAACTTCGAGTTACACCGCAGCTTTGGCGACCCGGACGTCGTCGCCATGGTCAAAACGCAGCGGCTGAGGTGGGCCGGACACCTGGCGCGTATGGACCCCAACAGAGCCCCCGCTGTACTGTTCCGCAGCCAACCGGAAGGACGCCGTGGACGTGGACGCCCGAAGGCGAGATGGATCGACGGAGTGCAGAGCGATCTGCTTGCCCTGGGCGTGACGGACTGGCGCAGCGTAGCTCAGGACCGGGCCGCGTGGAACGGCATTTTGGACCAGGCTAAGTGCAGGCTTCTGTGCACGTACAGCCATTAAAGAAGAATGAAACACCGTATATGTATATTGCTGACGATAGGAGTAAACTTTGCTTGTCGCTCCATCTGGATGACACTGTTGCGATGCAACTGCTATTTTTGCTTGTTCAATTTAATTTGACCAGATAAGTTTTAGATTTATTGATTGATAGATTGATAGATTCATCATCAAACGGCATGGGGGGTTACTTGCCTACCCTTTTGTCTGCATTTTTGAGCTCTCCATCAAGCAATGCACTTTCTCCACTATCTAGAAGTCATCCTGGATGATACCGATATATAAGAAGGATGATAAAACTAAAGTTGAGAACTATCGAGGGGTGACTTCTCTTTATGCCTGCTCAAAAGTGTTCGAATCTGTGATGAACTACAGCTCAAGAATTATTAGTAGCCGACAACATGGGTTTTTCCCTAAGAGGTCAGTTAGCACAAACTTGCTAGAGTTCGTGTCAATGTGTCACAGTTCGTTCGCAAATGGGTCTCAAATGGATATCATCTATACCGATCTAAAGTAAGCATTCGATCGTGTCAATATTAAAATACTACTGGCTAAGCTTGAACGAATTGGGATAGAAAGGCATTTAATTGCATGGTTCCAATAGTATTTGACCGGCCGGCTATATCGGGTCAATTTAGAAGGTCTTATCTCTAGAGAGTTCGCGAGCACGTCTGGAGTACCACAAGGCAGTAACCTGGGCCCACTCCTTTTCTCGCTATACATTAACGACTTAGTTTCTGTGATACCTAATGACGCTTGTTTGATGTACGCCGACGACGTCGGACTGTATATGCTTGTCTTCACTATATCCGACTGTGCAGCGCTGCAAAGAACATGTGATAACTTCTGCGACTGGTGTGAGCTACATGTTCTCTGTATTGCTGTTGATAAGTGCCGTTCAGTAACATACTTTAGGGCTAATAGGACTATCTCTTACTCGTATTGTCTGTTAAACTCGCCAATCCAACGCTGTAACAAGATGCGCGATCTAGGTGTTTTATTAGACAGTAAATTAAATTTTAACGCACATTTCAAGCAAACTGTTAACCAGGCGCAACGAATGTTAGGTTTTATACTTAAGTTGCCCAAGGGGTTTAGTGATCCGACATGTTTTAAAGCTCTATATGCATCGTTTATCGGCAAGACATACACATACTGACAACGACCCAATGACTAATGTTATGCGTAGTTTTAATAGCTATTACAGTTTATTTGACTTTAATATGTCTGTTGCTAGCTTTAAAAACAATGTAATCATGTCCGCTCCTAGTTTATAAGCTCTTAATGTTAAGGCCACTCATAGGGCCAAACATTCTTTCTTGAAATAAATAAATAAATTACAGGAATTTGGCAATGGCTATCTTCTCCTCTTATAAGCTTCGTAAGGTGGTTTTAGTTTAGCGATAGCCTTTAGGTCCAATTTTCTTTCAGTGTTCGTTTCTGTTCCTGGCTCTTTTTGCATTATGTTCCTTTTTTAAAGTTTTTTTTTTAATCTTAGAAGAACGGACTGGGCCGTATTTATTTTTTTATAGTTGTCGCGAATACATATTTTGAATCACTTGCTGTCATTTAGACGGTATTGTTTGGTCTTTTTATTTCTATCTTACTCTAGTTTTCGTTGCTGGATAGCACTATCATATTTGGTTATTTATCAAGGTTTCTCATGTAAGGTTCATATGAACATATTTCGGTTTAGTCTTTCAAATTTTATTGCCCAAAATCCAAATATTGTTCCAGTATCACGTGTGTCTTTTTGTCAATTTTGTTTTTATTTTCACATTCAATTTTTCGTTTGTTTCTTTGCACTTCATTGTACTTTCACTTAATTTAGTGCTTAGACGAAGTTACTAAACATTTTGTAGATATGCCACAAAAAACGCGAGATACGTGACGTGACGTCCAACTATGAATCCTCTTACAGTCGCAGTCAGGAAAGTTTCGAAACGCGTGTTTGGGAGTTACGAAGCCTATTACCTTCTTTCGGCTGCTACTTCGTACTACTACGTACTACTACTACGTTCAAATTCGACGTAATTCGATTCGGTCGAGGCGATGATTATCGTTTTCCTTCACAATGAGGCCAGAAGCCTAGAAGCCAAAATTGCTGGCACTTTGAGGGTTAGTGCTTGCAAAAGCCAAGACATGTACCATTTTGCCAGGTTAATGCTGTCAGAAGCCCTATTTTGCCTGTGGAATGCTGTTTCAAAATGCTGCTTCGTTTAGGTGTCTAGGCTCGGTTTCTGGGTGAAAGCAAACAATGTGTCTATGACATCCAAAACAATGTATAATTTGAAAACAGCGTGTAAATATTTAGTGTAGATACATTGTAGGGCATTTTGTACTGAAAATAACTTTCGCGATCAAAAGTGTACAGTAGTTAGTTTAATAGCCAAACGAGTGTTTACTTCGTGTTCTATCTACATGATCGTTACAAACGACGAGATAGAAACACATTTGGACGCAACATGGGACGAAAATTGTAGATCGAACATGTAATCACTTGAAAAAATACATACCCTAATCACGAACGCAAGGGATCGTAAAACCTGGAATAGGCATCAAACTTAGTAAGGCTCTATCACAACAGGGTCCAAATCACGCAACCATTAGAAAGGGACAAGGAAAAGTACTATATAAAGCGTAATTTTTATGTAAATAAACCAGTCATCGTTAGTTACCGTTAGCAACGGAAACCTTCAGTTTCGACATGTTCTTAACCTAGTAGAACCCACTAACTGAGATCCCTTCGGATATTGGCTTTGTACACCGCGTTGCACCACTCCGAGAGAATTATTTTGGCGGCCAATCTTCAAACGAGTACCAGTACTAGCACCATCTAGCCTGTCCGTCTGAAGCGGAATGGTTGTAGGTAATCAAGCAGGAACCGAAACCTGGAGGCGTTCGTGAAAACGCTAGGACCTGCGCTTCTTCTTGATTAATTTTTTTTTCTCATTTTCCATTTCTCAATGTAAGTGTAGTTTCATTATATTGGATCGGGGAAAAAGAAATCCATTATTTTTGTGTGAATTTCAAAACATTATTTAAGTTGTTTCTGATGTTCCGATTTGCGTCAAATATGCACCGTTTTGTTGGAAAATTGGTTGCCTTTTTAAAGGTAGCTTCTATTGTAAGTCTTGGTCGTTATTAGCGAAAAAACTCTAGCAAGCTATTTTCACAGTCTCTTTTTGATCTCACTTTCTTATCACTCAAGAAATTTTGCAATGTGCGAAAAAGGTGATAAGCGCTTGGTGCAAGGTCCAGACTATACTTCCAAATGCATTAAAACTTCCCCGGATTTAAACTTTCCCAGACTTTCAGGCGAGTCACTATAGACGTGTGTTACATTTCGTTGTCCTGATGGAACACAACACCTCTTCTGGTGGCCGATTCTGGCCCTTTTTGGTCAATCGTTATTTGCGAACGGTGCAGTTGTTGACAGTAGAGATCTGAGTTTTTACTTTTTTACCAACCCAATATTTTTCGGGTAATACTTGTTTTCGATTGAGCATGGTAAATGGTAAATTGGGTCAAGAACAATTGCGACATACAATTTGCGACTTTTTAATATTTATGTAGCTGCAACGGTAGATCGAAATAAACATGAACAGCGGATTATATGCTTTACAATGATAAAATCAATGTGTAGAGGACAACGAAGGGCTATACGCATCGCCACAACATCTTATGACTGGTTTTAAAGCTCGCTAGAGAAGAAAATTCGACGAGAAGCTCCAGGCACTGGTCAGAAGTTTCCGACTGTTTGCGAGACGTACTCGTACGTTCGGTCCAGACTAAGATCGCCTAGTTCACCGTCTTCAAGGAAGTGGGACTCGACGTGATGCTGAAAGTCGTTGAACGGTGCCTGGGCCGCGTACAGTTTACCACACATCGGGCACATTTTATCTAGACTGTTGGCGCGCAGCTTCTCCTGCAGTAGATCGAGGGTTCGGGAGCCGAGTGGTAGCTCGTCTGTTGCACTGCTGTCCATCATGCCGCCTGAAGTTTCCATAGGTTTGGGCTGTTGGTCATGGACGCCGTTGGTACGGGAAGCGCATGGTCGCCTTTCAGCCACATGCACGAGCTCACCCTCAGTCACTTCAACTGTAACATCTTTCATGATAGGCTTTTTTTCGGCAGAAGTCGTTTGTTGTTGGCGATGCTTGCAACGTCGACAAAGTTCTTAGAGAAAATCGTTACAAAAGGTAAGAAGACCGCGAAATATGATGCAGGAATATGGAGAATGGTAAGTAATTAAAGGTTCTGCTTACCCTTTTTCAACTGCAGTTGATTGAGGACGCTTTTCAGGCCAAGCTGTTGTCGGGTGACTTCGAGTTGCATCGCCAGCAGCCCGTCAGTGTAGTGGCGCAAGTCGGGGTTCGCTTCAAGTGCCACTTCAAGCAGTTCCTCGCTCTGCGAACCAGTGAGCCCCAATGACGGCAGTTCATTGCCGGTATTGTACCCATCTTTCTCAAGAAACTCGCATGCATTGAGCAGCGAAACGTCTTCCAGGTTTAGCAGTTGTTCGTCCATGGTACTGTGCGGCAAGCGTGCACGTAGTTTCGGGTTTGGAGCGTTTTTAGTAAAAGTTCGCGAGCGAATAAGGTTCTGTGCCGGAGTCCCGGGCGAAGCACCGGCTGGATCGACAAGTGGCTCTCTGATAGTGTTCGTTCCATCATCACCACTGTCGACTTGCCGTTCGCCCATGCAAGAGGCTAGTGGAAAGTCTTTCACGATTTGTGAAAGCCGACCCCATAGCTGCCTATTTTCGCCCGCTATCATCGCGATCTGCTCGGCCAGCTGGGCTTTCTGACGGGATAGCTCCAACACGTTGTGACGTAACAGTTCCACCTCCATTGATGTGGTTGAGCGACCCTGTCCCCGCTCGCCAGTTGTCTTGGTTTGCGTCGTCCGCAGTGCTAAGTTTTCATCCTCGAGAGTCGAGATACGCTTCTGCAACGTTTGGCAGCGTTCCTTCAGCGTCTGCAGTGCCGCTTGCAACGCCCCATGCTGTGTTACCTGCACGTAACACTCGCTTTCGTTCGGATCTCTTGATTTGACGCCACTCATTGCTGCTGTGCGTAGAGCGGAAGACGAACTTCCGAAAATGTACTTTTACAATGTCGACATTAGACACTGTCTGTTCAACTGTTTCACTGTTTGTCAAAAAACAACAACACTTCCCAGCGACGGTCACCACCCGAATACGCTATCGCTGTCCGATTTTATATGAGGTTTACTCACACCACTGGGCTCACGTGGACGGGAACGGGTGCGCGATAGACAGTGACGGAGAAGCAGATACGCAGAAAAATAGTCGAAAAAGGTCGCCGTGATCGTGCGCGTGCATGCGTGTGCGTAGGTCCGTTCTCTACATATGAGTAGCTCTGTATGTTTTGGTTTGTTTATAAAACCGAAACGTCAACTCTTCGTGGCCAACTCGAAGGGTTGATTTTCGTATCAACTCGCAAAATTCCGCGTTGTTTCCCTGCTTTGTGTGAGCATAACTGCCGGAAGAATGAGTGAGAAGCAATGCAGAATGCAGCCAATCATTCCAGTTCCGTTTTTGGTTAGGAGTGATGGTTTCGTGACGGATGTTTCGGTCTATTTTTTTTATTTCGTAGTTGTAGTCGGGGTGATGTACTGTTTTCGTTTTCTTGGTAACGTTTTACCGTCCGTCGTACCGTTCGAAGACCTGCAAAAAGCAGCAGCTTTGCCATCCGTTGTTTGCCACGGTTGTCAGAAAGCTCATTTTATTGCATTCTCTATAAAGCTTTGTTTAAAATTATAGCTCATGGAAAATATTCAAAACTATTATAGCATAAATACCAGTAAATTTTTTTAAATATTTATTTATTTGTAAAATACAAAATAATGTCATTACCCAGCAATGAACGCACAATCGACGGGTTTACAATAGCGCAGCTTGTTACTACGCATGCATTTCTTTACAATCTATACAGGAGGACCACACGAAGCGAAAAAAACCGATTTGATATTAATCTTGAATGTCAAATCGGCTACGAGTCTGCGGATTCATATACGATTTGACATAAGCGGGATCGATTGGACATTTTTACATTTTGACATTCAAATGCCATAAAATGAGCTATTTTGAAATCCGTGCTAAGTTCGTCCGAAATTGTGTTGGTCGGACGATCCGCCGGACGGTAAAACGGACATAGTTGCTCCTTGGGTAGTGACCGATTTAAATGAAACTTCACATACGTTCATACGAACATCTTTGGTATCTTTAGCCACACATCGGAACATAAGCTTGAAAAATTGTTGGAAAATGACGCAGAAAACAAAGAAGATTTTCGTACTGGCCTAAAGAAAATCCCGTGGAAATAAAATTCGATTAATTTCAAGTCAGAACAGTATAATTAATGGGTCTGCTTCCTTCATTAAAACACTCGTAATGATGTAAGCAAATGCTTCCGCCATTACCAACGTGACCGAATGGTGTATTACAAAGTGCTGGCATTTCGGGGAGCTTCATTCTTTAAGTATGGACTTGATACGCTAGACATGGCTGTCACTCACTACCATGCAGTTATGTTGGTGTTGGCATTTGTTTACATCGTTAATAGTATTATAACGATGTAATCCCATATCAAGGTCCTGATTTGATACAAACCGGCTTCAGGCGGCCTATTTAGGGGTTCTATTAAAGGACAAATCGATACCGATCCGGGGTCCTCTGCGTCGATAAAAATCAATGATTAATAAATGAAGCACAAAACAAACTTCGCATAGTGTTGTTCACATTTTGCAGAGCATCACGTTTTTATATAGAACTAGCTGTTCCCGGCGCGCGTCGCTGCGCCTCATTTCATCCTTATTTCTCGATTGGGAGGCGTTTCAGAGGACTTCTTGGTGACGTATCCGATCAGCTTCCCGTTACTTACTTTTCAAACGATCGGGCTTCCCGGTGACGTATTCGTTCAATTTCCCTTCCCGCCTCCCGTTACTCCTCCGTTTCCCGGTGACGTATCCGATCGGCTTCCCTTTTCGCTTCCCGTTGGATACATGTCAAAACTCGCACCACCTGAGTTTGGCTCAAATTGCTTGAAAATTATCCGAGCTTTGCTGACATTAACCCAGATTTTGTATGGGACCCCCCTTTGTAAAGAGGGGAGGGGTTTCAAACATTCACCAGAACATTTCCCCTTCCCCAAAACTCCCATCTGCCGAATTTGGTTCGATTTGCTCGAAAACGTTTGTATGGGACGTTACGTATGGGACGTTACGTACGGGACGTTACGTTACGTTACGTTTGTATGGGAGCCCCCCTCCCCGGAGGTGTGGGAGGGTCAAACTTTCCTATTCACAATCCGGGGTCACAAAACTACGCTGTGCAAAATTTCACGCGGATTGGTTCAGTAGTTTTGGAGAAAATGCGGTACGCACAGCAGACAAACATCCATTTTTATATATATAGATAGATTTCCATTGAGCATCGCCATGCCGCCAGTTGTGTTCGTATTGGTGAAGGCTGTTGTATATGTAGTTAATTCCGTTGTAATGAGTTTGTAGGCTACTACGGTTCGACTGGTGCCTTGTCTTTCTATAGAGCAATCCCTAGTCCCACCGTCTTTAACCTTATACAGCTTCAGATCTCACGCAACCAATATTGTACCATTGGTCGTCGATTGGAGTTGCCTAAAAGCACTGTTAAGGCAATACCCGGCTGGCTTGGGCAAGGTTCGTTAAAATACCCTCCAATAAACCATAAACCATAAACCACTTCCAGGAACTGCCTAGAGATGAGATGTAAACAAATGCTTCGGTCATCACCAACACTACTTCATGGCAGTGGCAACTCCATGTACAAAAAATGAGGCGCATGCGCTGCACTAACATGGCAACGCGTGTACAACAAGCACCACGCAGTTGTGTTGGTGAGGACCAAAATAGTTCTTGGAATTTAGCTAGCGAAGCCAACCGGTTCTTGCTATAACTTGTATAGTAGCGTGATCTTAGAGATGCCTAATCGAACGATAGAAACGAGAGAGAGAGAGAGAGAATGAAGGAGAAATAATGAGAAAATTTGCGGGCCAAGCGACTCCTAACGGGTCGTTTGTCGTGACGTCACCTCCAACAATAGACGGCGATATAGTTTCTCGACAGGCTTGCTTGAACGCTGTTACTATACGTCGTTTACCCAGCACACGGGCGTGCCGGTCAACATCGCAACCTCATACGCCCGGGCGCACATGGCGTATGGCTATGGTGTGGTTGTATGTGCGGCTGTGCGCGATTCTTGCGCTAAAGCTCCTCATCAACGTGCGCAATCGAACGAAGGGCAAAGCTTAATACCCCATGAAAGCCGTACATATGAGCATGGGACAGTGTTTCACACACACACACACAGGATAGAAGCGACGCGAGGCTCGTTTTGCAGCGACACAACCAACGCCATCGGCTGTGCCTATGGGGGGTAGCAACGTCAAGCGGTAAAGGAAGGAGGTTGAGCCGTACGTTACTGCCGCCCGTGCACACGATATCGGGACGATACCCTACGATACCCTACACGCCAGACTACGACGACGACACGACACTCAGCCGGGCAGAGAAGAGTGCACGCACACGCGCGCAAGTGAGAGAGAGCGAACCACGGCCGCCGTGCGGTCCCGGACGTGCAGCAAAAAGGAAGCTCGACAAGCAGAAGCAGCAGCGCGAAGGCAAGAGCGAGAGCAACCGAAAAAGGAATAGAACGAAGCTGAAATGGAAAAACATTTAACTCCGAAGCGGGCCCGCTAGGCTCTAGTGCGAGAGATTGGTCGGACTCTTAGTCAAGCAACAGTGCGACACTACACCGACGCCGAACGCAACGAACGCAACGAACGCTGAACGTCGAAACGGTCAATACCGACGACACAGTGTCCTGTCGAGTTCTCCGTTGTCTGGTGTCTCTCCGTGCAGCGCAAGTTCCCGTGTGTATCTGTGTGTGTTGAGCGGTAGCAGAGCAGAGCAGTTGCCTTCACGCACCGCACAGCCAGACGTAAGTGAATACGCGAATGAAGCAGAGGCGAAAACGAAAACAAGCAAAACGAAAAACACAAATAAATAAAAACAACGACTAAGCAAAATCCCGTGATCGCTAGCGAGAATCGGAGAAAGAGGAAAGCGCAGAGCCACCTCCAACCAACATCAGGAGCGCGCTCGTTCTCCTATCGCTTCTAACCAAGCCGTGTCGTTCTTGGGGCTTCACAGCAACAATAACCACAACACAAAACAGCGGCCAGTGTAGCATCGTCAGCAACAGCGACGACCCCCCTAACAGCAACCATCAACGCCAACGCACGGTAGCGAGGTAAAGGGAGACCGTTATGCAAAGAAAGTATAACTAACATACAACATCCTACCACACATTGATACGAATCCGAAAACGGCCTTCTTGCCCCGGTCAACGGCTACGGGTTCAACAAAAAGCGGTACGGTGAGGCATTATTGGGTTTGAAGTTTCGTTCGACGACACACGGACGTGTTCTGCGTACCCTCAACAACAACAGCAGCAGCAGCAACAGCAACAACCACCTCCTGACGCATACCAATCCTTCCCGTCTCAGAGGGCTCTAACTATTCCCGCCAGTGTGTTCAGTGTTCAGAAACAAAAACGAATTAAACAAAAAGTCCGGTACCGAAATAGCATGCTAAGTGATGATGAGTGATTAGCGCGATAACTACAAAACAGGTAGAATCAGGAAAATCAAAAAAACAGGGAGAGAAAAAAAGGCAACAGCGGTCAGCGGCGTCTGTGGTGAAACAAGTGACGGAAACGTACAGTGTATGAAAGCGCCCGGAGCGGAAGGATAAGAACCGATAGAACACATTACGTCCGCTCAGAAAGCTCAGAAGCAAACCTGCGGGGAAACAAAGCATAAAAATCGACTCCCCGTGCTGCGACATAGGATAACAACAGTGACACTGCCTCCTTGTTTGCGGTTTGCGCCGCGCGCGTATGTATTAGGTTGCGACCGACGTCACGTGCTGTGCTGTGTATGCTTTGGAGAGTATATAAGTGCCGATTGTGGTCATCATCGGTATCGGAACCAATCGTTTATCAAAACCGTTGTCAGGTTGCTATCAACGCAGGCGATTCAAAGCACGCTGTCTACACAGTCTATTGCTCTGTCAACCCTCTTTTCGGGAGAAAAATAAAGTACTCGCATATAATAACGCCAAGCTACAACACACGAACAGCAAACATACTCACCAACATTCAACTTTCGAAGTGGGCCCTGTGTGCGCAGTCGTGCCAAAACCCACTACGCTGCCCCACGTTTGGCCATTTGTAAAGTGTTTGCTATTCGCGCTCGTGTGTGTGCGTGTGTGTGTGTGAGAGTGTTGGCGTTGTTTCGCTAGCCTATTCTTGCCTACTACTACCCAGTGGCCGGTTTTGAACAGCGTTCCTACAACAGCCTCAGCATGATGATGGTAAGTACAGCTCTCAAATCAGAAGCAATGGGCATTAGCCCATTATCTGATGCATTTCTTTTATCGCTTGCCGTGAATCTAGCGTTTCAATACTCTGTTCTAACTGTTCGGTTTGTTCAATATGCTGTCAATATAAAATATATCAAAAAGCTGTCAAATTTTAAAATCAAATGATTTCAGAGTCTCGAAATTGTCTGCCAACACAATACTCATCGAGGGCAGGATTTCGAATATTCATTTCGCTTAGCTAAATTTATTTGTCAACCTGCATTCAGCTTTTTCATGCGCTCATGGGTGATAGAATGAAGGCAGCAAACGGTAACATAGGATACCGGGTATACTATATCTAGGTACGACTCACGCCTAAAGAGTATCTCATTTGCCGGAACAGCGTCGTTTTTTCTGCCACCACCACCACCATGTCTTCTACTAGACGAAGCAGCACCACTACCTTCACTAGCCAGCAGCTCCCCTAGGATCGACAGAATCGAATTTGTCCCTGCCGCTGTTCATTTCCGTACAACTAGACGCCTCCATCTCAAAACAAGACGGTATGGGGCCCCCTAATTGAGACGAAAGAGGCGAGCTTTATGCAGAAAGTCTATAAAACCAACAACAGCAAGCAAGGCCCCCTTCTGATGCTTGAGAACACCGCTTTCTTCCATATCTCTCTTTCTCTCTATCTCCCTCTTTCGCTGTAATTTCTTTCGTATTCCTTATTCCGTGCGTGATCAGGGTGGGAGTTAACTTGCAATATCTGTTAATTCAAAGTATGCCTCCGTATCTCCGTATCACGTATATTCTGCCAATGGGGATTATCCGAATTTCGGGCATTTGATACAACACGCACTGTCCTCGTTACAGCGTTTTTGCGTCAAGTCCGTGAAGAGTGAAAAAAGGCGTATTTGCTGCTTATGAGCGCCGTTTTTGTTTGTAGCTCTCGCTTTTCTGTCACCGCACAGTCGCAGGACGAGCGAGAGGCTTCCGCTTCATTACCAGAAATCCCTCTCTCAGCAACTTCTTTATCAATGTCCCTTTCTCACTCAGTCACCTTGCTTTTGCGCACCTTTGTTGGTTGCCTATGTTCCGGTCGTGGAGGTGTGACGTGCACCGTGAATCTCCATCGAGTATTCCTCGTACCGTCCGATGACTTTTCCTATAGAGTAAACTCAGGTCCTAGCACCGCCTTATCTTGCCTAAGTAAACTCTAAGCACTAGATGGATGGCTTCGCTGTTCTAACCTATTTGTAACTCTCGCCAAATACTCCATTTCGCGTCACCAAAGTTTCGGTGGTATCGTTCCTTCATCTCATTCATACCGTCGCCTCAGCGGTCACTACCTTATGAAATGTGCTGCTTTAAAACTTGCAAAACTCAGTGACTCAGAGAGTGTGACTTTCTTCTGTATACCTATCCTCGAATTCTCTCTTTCTCTTTCTATTCCGGGTTATCTCGGTCGTAACATCTCTTTTTATCGCCTTTAGATCGATTCGTCACTTTCTTCCGCTAATCACTATTCCTCCCCCCACTTCTTCTTCTTCTTTTGGCACTACAACCGCTGAGCAGTCTTGGCCTGGCACCAGAGACAATGCTAATCTCTGATGCTCTTCTGTTACATTTAATTTTTTACGGACGGGATTGTTAGCCCCGCGCCAACCCCCCTGTCACGCCGGTATCGGGAATCGAAACCATGGCCGGTTGAGTTACAACCGATCCCGGGATTCGAACCACGGCCAGCTGCGCTGACAGCGAAGGGCGTTACCGACTGCTCTATCAGCGGATTCCCTCCCCCACACCTCCGTCATATTCAGCTCTAGTGCAATCTCCAGAACCGATTCCAGGATGAGTTGGATGCGGTTTAGATATGTGGACACTTTCCTATCAATATTTGGTACTTCGGTACACGTTTCGGCCAATCTGTCAATCCTTAATGCTTAATTTCATTTATCACATTTATCTGTGCACATCACACGTCTGCGAAAGCAGTCGCAATAAGTCTGGCTGGCCGGCCGGCCGGCCTTCGAACGTTAATTTCCTTGCCCTTTGAACCGTTTCCCTTTGTCTTATTTTACATGGTGACATTTGGTAGACTAACAATGTACTTAGAACAGTTACTAATTACCGTTACAGTACTATTAGTAGCTAGCATGTAATTTGCGATTTTTACAGTATCCGTACTACAATAATCAGATTTTTTGCTATGCAATCAGCATCATAACATTGAACTGATGACGCTCTAACGTTTCATGGCTCTACTGTTAGTCAATAGTGATTAAAATCACATCCCTCATATTTGTATTTGAAATAAACACGACGATCTTCGGTCCCTGAAGCTTTGAAAGGAACGGTAGATTTCAAATTGCAATATAACGATACAGCACTCGTCTAACTCGTATTGCATCTTTATATCGCCAAGGAATTTAACTTCTATTGTTCCACTAGCACATGCTCTGGCTAGTTAGCGACCTAGGACAAATAATTTTACTAACTTCTGCGTGTTCCCCGTATATTTGTATCAGCAGCATATTTGTATAGCGATAGCTGTTAGTAACAAATTTATACAAAAAATACTCCGAAAAATTAGCGTGTGTGTGCGCTACATACCGTTGTACCATACCGTTTATGTGTTTTCAACCAACAGAGCAGGCCCGAGCAGGTAGATATCAGCCTGACTTTATGCAAGCAAGTTGTGAGGGTGCTAGCGAGCAACTGACTTTAGGTTCGATAAGAGCATACATGTGTGAGTTAGTGTGTGTGGCCTTTTAAAAGGCTGTGCGTTCGACAGATAGCTAACCTTTGCGCTTCAAACTTTTTTAATCGCTGTACGATATTACTAACGCCCTTTGCCGCTTCTTTATATAACCTCGTGATTCCAAGACGGGGCTTCTCTGTTCGTTACAAGGCAACGAAAAAGGTAACAACACAACGCCAACCTTTCTCGATGTGTTGATGTGGCCGAGAGATGTAGCTATACGCTTTTTCTTTTGCTTTCATGAAGTGTAAAGACAGTTGTACACCAGCATTACCGCACCTTAGCTTCGAAAAGACTAGTCGATGGCTAGTTGTCCTGTCCACCAAGCTAGTTACAAACACAAAATATAAAACTGATGGCTGTCAGTATCAACTTTCTGTCAAGAAATGGAACTACGCATAATGACAGCGCGTGCACGACACACTTAATAAGGTTGGCATTGTGTTGTTTATGTTTTTAATGGGTTTGTAACGAAATTTAAAGGTCACTGCCCTGCCTCGCATGGTCTCGCTTGGTCTCGCTTGGTTGGGAAGTTTTAGTGCATCCATCGTATAGTCAAATCGTACAATTGAAAGCATCTTAGAAACAGTTTGGAAATTCACCCAAAAAACCTCGATTTCTTTTTAGCCTTTTAAACTCTGTGTAAACAAATATGGCTTCCCAAAACGACACTTCGTGCATAACACAATATGTCATTTTTGTATATAAAAATTAATATTTGTCTTCCGTCCGTCCATCCGTCTGTACTGCATTTTCTTCAAAACTACTGAACCAATCCGCGTGAAATTTTGCACAGTGTAGTTTTGTGACACCGGACAGTGAATAGGAAAGTTTGCCAAATTCAGCTGGTGCGACATGTATCCAACGGGAAGCGAGAAGGGAAGCCGATCGGATACGTGACCGGGAAGCCCTATCGTCTGAAACGGAGGGGCAACGGGAAGCGAGAAGGGAAGCCGATCGGATGTGTCACCGAGAAGCCCGAAACGGAGGAGTAACGGGAGGTGGGGCACCTTTGCAGCACTTTATTTATACGCATACGTATGTATAAGAAAGTTTGTGCATAAATACAGGGTGCCTCATCATGACCCATACTATTTCAATGTTACGCCACTCCGTTGTTTGTCAGTTGATTTTGACAAATCAGCCAGATTCTGATACGTAGGTCTATGCCGTTTTAGTCACAGATCGATTTACAACGGAAAAGCTTTGCGCAAGTTTTGCGCAATTTACGCGTAGCAATCCGCCACAAACGCCCGGATTTGTGAGAAAACAAAAATTGGCCTTTGAAACCCCACCCCTCCCCCCTCGCCCCCTATGACTTTTTTCTGTTTCAAAAACTCAAATTACCGCTTTGTGGTCAATTGGAGTAGGCAAAAATCGACGATGAGCGCAAACACGTGCAAGTGAAACAGCTGTCAAAAATTTATTGAATATTCAAAATTGCCGAACTTTTCACCATAAGTGAGTGGCATGAGTAGCAATATAACGCCATAAAAAAACGAATATACGTAGTCCACGGAAATTCAAATGCCGCGAAATTTTTTGAACGGACCACGATCATTTGAACGGATCATTTGAAACCTGTTGCCTTTTCTAGTGGTAAGTGACCTTGTCGTAACTACTAATTGTACATTCGTAGTATAGTTATTGTAACTAGTATTTAGTATACAAAACCACTGGTATACAAAGCAGATAAGCACGTAAGCTTTTTGCGCATCGACTGACCTCGTGGCAGCACGCCACACTGACAGCTCGTCTGTCAAACCAAATCGGTTCTGTCTGTCTGTCTGTCTGGTTCTGAACTGTCAAGCTGTTGTTTCGGCACGGTTGATATGTTACAACATGTATGTATTAGTCACAATTTTGATAGTTCTTGTGATTATTGGGATCTACGCTCAATCTACTTATTTTCAGCGAATTCGTCAAACACTCATAAGGACATCAATTCGGTCCGACGGATGGAATTACACTCTCCGTCTCACTCAATACGAATCCTAATGCACGCTGACTCTCTCACTCTTTACGCTTCACAGACGTTCGCTTATCACGTCCCCCAGGTTCCACTGTCCGGTTCCACTGTTGCTACTCTCCTCGACTGACCTGTTCGCCGCGTCATGGGCAGAGCGAGCCCCTTTAGAAAGAACCCATTCTGGATCGCACACCGCGATCTCGATGCTCGGAGATCCTCTGGAGAACGTTGCCACCACACATGCATATTAAAAAAAAATCTTGTAAATTTTAAATTTGATTGTTTTGGGAAAAATATTCAAAAAATCGTCAGAGAGAGTAAGTTTTCAATTTACGGTACAATTTGTACGCTGTTAGCAAGTGTATGAATCGCTTGCTTTCAAGAAACTTAGCGAACAAGCAACAGAAAAAAACAGTTTTTCTTCTCTCACTTTCAACTGGAAAAATCCCTCATCGAAAATGTTTTTACCATTTGCATTAGTTTCCTTCTTGTAGCTCGATCTTATTATTTTTCTTTGGTTATTATTTCAGTATCGCAAAAGCGGACACATGCACGCGCGCCAAGACCGCACCTGATGATCCATTTTTCGTTTATGATTATCAATAGCAATACCAATTGACTTTTTAATTGCCTAGAAACTTGTAATCCTTACGAGTCGATGTGTGTGTTGCTCCGAACATTTTTAGTTGCTTAATCTTCACGGAGCTCACAAGAACATTAGTTTACATTTGGATATTTTTTCTGATATACAACAATTTTCCATAATTAAAGTATGTTGGGAAAAATCCTTTCTATCCGAAAATCGTACCTTAATGCGAAAGCAATCGTAGTATAGAATAAACTGTGATGGAGTATAAACTTATAATAATGTAGTGAATAATATTGAAGTGGAATTAACCAGAACATCTCTTCTTCTCTATTTTCCTGTATAAATGTGAGTTTTTCCCTGTTGGAATGTGCGATATGCAAATGAGTATGAAATTTCTGATTATCCCCACCCCATGTGATTATCCCCGCCCGCGAAAAATTTACGATTCGAGAAAAGCTGTCAATTATGTCAAGAATATGGGAAAAATCAGAAAAGCGTACTTGCTGCACTGGGGCGTATGGTGAACAAGCTGCTACCGCTGGTCTGTCTGAAATCAGCGGGCTCGGGGACAGTCAAAAAGACGATGCGCAGGGTTACGAAGGATGGGCATATAGCCATTGGCAGCCTTAGCCCCGCAAAGCCTATGGGGCTGCGGGATCTCCAACGCATTCATAGTTGCCTTGTGATCGTATCTTCCCGAGCGAGTGGAAGAGACAGAGGAGCAACTTCTGGAGCTATGACCAACCTCTGACCACAAAGCCGGAAATACCATCAGGACTAGCGTCGTCGCACAGTCGCCTGTGTCTACTGAACATCCTGGACAAGATCTATGAGCTCATTTTGTTCTCCAGGCACAACGGCCGCCTAGAGGATGGCAGCGAGGAGACCCTGTCCTCTCCGAGATAGTACGGCTTCCGAGCGTTACCGACTACTCTATCTTTTTCGGACGTTTACTTCTATATGCCACAAACCGGGAACTGGAGATTCGTGACATTACAGCAAGAGTACATCCTTGGACCAAATGTCTGGAATGTGAGGTACGACATCGTCCTGACGCTTATTTTGCAGTGTGTATGGGATGGCTTGCGAGTAGAAGCGGTTTATCCGCTTCTTGTGCATACAACTACATGACGATTCACTGACTGTACCTGGTGGCCTGGGTCCGCGGAGTCACCGGAACGGGTCATATCATGCTGGCGGTTCCAGTGAGAGATAGAGGGACTGCTGGCGGTCGCCCCGCACTCGCTTCGTCCGGGCCTGACAGACCATAACACCACAGTTTCAACAGGCGTGGGGAGAGGAGCAGCGTCAGACGGCTGAAGCCGTGGTAGGCATGGCTGTGGCCGAACAGCGAAAGACGCGACAGAGGTAATAAAACAACTGACAACGCGGTGCCGTAGGGGAAGCTAGCAGAGGTATCCTGGCTCGGCGCTGAACCAAACGAGGTCGTCCAATGACGACAGGTGTTCGTCAACGTCCAAGCAGACGTGCATTCTGCGAGGAGAGGCTGCACAGCAGTGAGTAGCCAGTGTTGTGGTGGGTGATTGGCCGAGCTAACTAAACAAAGGACAGCCGCAGTTTATAGCGTCTAGTAACTTGCTCTCCAACGCTGCTAACAAGCAAACCAAGCACACCACTAACAAGCAGCAAACTAGCAAACTAGCTCCGATGTGTGATTATCATAAGCATAGCCATAGAAAAAATGTCTAGTATTTAAGCATTGTATGCTTTTGGTGTCAATAGAGGGCGATAAATAATCGCATTCTTTTCCCTGCGACATATAAGGCTGGCTAAAAAGTTATCCATTATTTTCTCGCTAGATGGATTTGGTGATGTATATCTCGTGAAGTATCGATCGTACAGTTCCAACTTTAGACTCGTTTTAAAGCTGATACTCTACCTTAACAAAATGCGTTCACTGTTTATTGTTTGTTTCATTCGTTTGTGAATTACAGTGTGTGAACAATGGAAGTCACCAAAGAGAAAATTCGATACGGGCCAGGAAGGTTCGGCCAGGAAGGTTCTACGGGGTCTATGGTGGGACTTGAAAGGAATTGTTTATCATGAGTAGCTTCCGTGTGGCTTAACACTCAATTCAGATCTCTACTGTCAAGAACTGCATCGTTTGAAGCTTGGTCGTTGCTAGGGATTCTGGTCGTTGCTAGCAATTGACTAGCAACGACCAGAATCGGCCAACGGAAGAGGTGTTGTGTTCCATCAGGATAATGAAATGTCATGCACGTCTTTAGTGACTCGCCAGAAAGTCCGGGACATTGGTTGGGAAGTTTTAATGCATCCACCGTATAGTCCGGACCTTCCACCGTATAGTCCAGACAGATCCCCTTCTTCGAAACTTTCTTAGCGATAATAAAAGATTTTGAAAAAAGATTGCTATAGTTTTTCGCTAATAACGGCCAAGAGTTTTTTGAGAAAGGCATTATGAAGCTATCTTTGAAAAGGCGACAAGTTTTCCAACAAAACGGTGCATATTTGACGCAAATCGGACCATCGGAAACATCCTTAATTTAGTTTTCAATTTCACTTAAAAATAATGAAGTACTTTTTAGTCAGCCTTATACATCCTCGCGCACCCCGGACCGTGGCATTAGGAGGTATTTTTCCGCTTGATGAACTATTATGAGAATAAGAAAACGACAATTTGTGTTCAATGTGCCATACTTGTTTTTACTTACATTAGTCTAGGATACAAGGATGGATTTGGAAAGTATTTTTAAAACAAGAATGGTGAGTGGAATCCAAATCACTGTGTTCTTTTTCTTCAATTTTCCTACTTCATGGGCACAACTACAAAATAACGCAGGCAAATGCCGTCAAAACGTTGATTAAACAGCTCAAAGATACAAATAAATATTCAGCCAAATATTGGCAAAACAAGAAGTAAAACATTGGTTTTAATCTGCTGAAAATGCAAACATTGTCAACACAGAAACAAACATTGTCACACAGTAAACAAATCCTATTTGTCTTTCTTGATTTAATATAATTAAGTCAAGATCAGATTAACCCCCCCAAATTATGAAACTCGAACTCGAACCTCGATCGTTAGAGTGAACACAGTAAGAGAGAAAGCAGAATACAGCAAGAGAGAAGACAGAAAGAGAAATCTATAGCAAAATGAACCCAAATGAACGTTCGAGTGAACTTCTTGTTCGAGAATGGTAATAGGGCCCTAAGTAAGCACCCACAACCATTTGTTTCATCATTTGTTGTATTTCTCTGGACCCTCGCGGTTTCACTATTGTTTTAGGTCGCAATTTTATTGCTGCGATGTGGTTATTCAAAGTCAACTGCTGCATAAAGAATTTTAGCCAATCAATAGCATCCGTCGGTGGAAAACCAGAGAATACTGAGCGGCGTCTAGCATTCATTAGCTGATTTGTCTCGCTACGCGTTCACTCACGAACATTGCTTTCCATAATTCCATTGTACAAGGATGGGTGTTAATACAAATTTAATTGTTTTTGACGCAAACGGTGCGTATGCTGCTTTTACAATATTATTTGCTTTGTTTGTTCCACTTCCTCTCTCTCTTTCGCTCTCTGTTCGTTTCGTTTTTCGCTTTATGTTCATGTCGACGGCGGCTTATGTATCTTCCAACAAACTACCAAGCACATACGGGGGGTGCATGAGAATTAATAGATCGCTGAGGGAAACGAAGGAAAGAGCAGAACGGACAATCAGCAGCACCATGCGCAAGCTGCACTGTGTAGCTCTTTTCTCCCACCAGAAGTTGCACCACGTATCAGCTATACAGCGAAAGCTCGGCGATGTTGGTGTGGTATCGTGTCAGCCAGCCTGTGGAACGTTTCAGCAAAAATGAATTCAGCTATTTTGAGTTAACTTTGTGTTTGCCTCTTGGCGTCTCCCCGCTCCTTAATACTGTTCGTGCGCCAAGGGCATCATGGTTCGCCGAGAAAGTATTGTGTTCATGTATCCTCGTTTTCATTTATCAACTTTATGTTTAACTAAGCTACTACGGCTTGGTTCGATGATTTGTTGCATTAATGTGCGCTGTGCTAGTTTATGCGGATTGTACAGCTTTTGCATACAACTGAACAGTGAGAAACATCTTGGATTGACTGCACCATAGCAGACAACTTGAAGTCATCGCAATGAGATTCAGGGTGATTCAGGCCCTAAAATAGAAACAAGCAGGTGATGAGGTTAGGCTCTGATGTCTGGGGTGAGTTGCTGGTACGTTTTTTCCTTAGCTATTTCAACTCTGTTCTCGTTCTCACATTCCGATTATGTGTGCGTAGGTGCGGTAGTGTTTGTTGGGCAATTATACGATGGACGTTCGTTTTAAAGCAGAGAATGTATATTATAACCATGGTGAGTTGATTAAAGTTATGAATGAGTTAAGAATTTTATGATCTCGATCATGCTCTCCTGCTCTTACTGTTGGTAATTTCCTCGCGCTTTCCTTGTCTTTCTTGAAGAAACAGCGCAGAATCATGCAAAGTACGACCGTTCTGCGGTCGATCTGCTACGTTTACCGGGTGAACCGCTCCCGATGAACAAAATAAAAAAAAATACAGAAACATACACCTAAAAGACTGATGCACATAAGCAGTGTTCAAATGCTGGTTGAATTTTGAGCACAGCAATGCTTTGCGTTGTACATGATGAAAATAAGAGATAGAGAGAACGGGAGAGAGAGAGAGTGAGAAAAGAGGAAGAGAGAGACAATGGAAAAAATACGACGGCGAAAGGTGGCGTACAACGATGAGAGACCAATGATGGTTGTAGCCACTCTTTACTCATTCGCTCAAGCTTGCATTGCTTGCCCGGCTCAGCGTTTGTCGTGTAACGAACGAAAGAGAAGCATTGTGTTTTTACAAAATTGGCAAGCAATACAGTATTTTTCCTCAGGAATGTGAGTGCTCTTACAGTGCAATAAGCAAAACAATGGGTTTGTTGGTAGGTGTGCGATCTCCTAATGTTCGATCAGTGTAGTGATGAGCAAAGTTCTTGTGCGTTCCGAGAATACGTTTGCCACTTATTTGTTCTATATCAACCGTGTAAACTCAGTGCTCACTAGCACCGCAGCATCTTGCCTACATAAAGTCCGGGCGATACCAAGTCGTGGAATAATTGACGAGAAGAGCAACTATATTCGCCATCAATAATATAGCTGCATGGCGACAACTGTCTCTATCATTTATGTGTGAAAAATTGGCTTTTCGCAAAATGACAGAACATGTACAACGCGCCGAATGAGGTTGTGTTGTGTTGTTTATACCGTTAATTGTTACTCAACGAACAAAGCATCACCCAGTCCGTAAGCATCACCCGTAGGTATCATCCAGTTTTTATGAAGGCAAAATGCGATGGTGCTAGTAGGCAACTGACTTTCTTCGAGCGGTGTCAGATGATTTGTTGATAAAAGACGAATAGAAAAACTACTTGCATTGAACCGATAGATAGCCGTACTCTCGGACAGGATCTTTATTAAAATAGCTCCGTCTTTCTCAATTCACCAGCCTCTTTTGTCGTCTAGCAATGTTGTTGTTGTGGTAATCAATCGGATACAATATAAGTTGTAATCGGTAATTCGATATGACAACACCTTCAGTCAGAGAATAGAGTGCTCCAATCAAACAGAGATCACAGTGCTTGACGCATTTGGAAGGTAACGTCATCAGATCGTGGCTTTAAACCAATCAGGGGGTATAGACGTTCTGACGTTCTGACCAAATGGTTGCAGCTTTTTTGAGCGTTGTTATATCGAAAAACGAGTGTGAATCACAGCGTGTTGTTTGACGTTTTACTACTAAATGATTTGAACAACTATGTACCTTTGGGAATGCTCACGCTCTTTAGCGTTCCATTAGCAGCGAAATTAGTCTGCCAAGAAACGGAGGTAACGAATGGCATGGGTCTGTTGTTATTAATCACGATCAATCGATCCTGACGAGGAAGCATGTCACGTATACCCCCTTTAGCTGCTAATCCAGCAATCAGCCACGCATTTTACATTTTAGGTTTACGAGAAAAGCTTATAATCGTATATTGCGTGTGCGACAGTCAAAAATGTTTGTTTTACATTACATTTAGTCTTTTTACGGCAGCACTATTGTAGTTTTATTTTTTAATGACCAATCACTTGTTCTTGAACAGACTTCAGGCTAATGCGTTTGGAGTAAAAATTTTACAGCTTTTCATACCCACCGCAATTGAATCCTTATTCGTCAAAATTCTATTTCAAAGTTTGAGCACAACGAATGTGTTTTATATTGATTTTAACGGAATGCGAATACGTCTGGCAATTCGCTCATATAGAACCGCATGACCAACGGGAGATGCGTGTTATGTTTTCTGTTTCTGCTTCTCTGAAAATGCCAAGCGTTTCTTCACTCTCGGTTAGCGCCGTGTTCAGATTTTCCTCTTTTAGTCTCTCCACTGCTTTTTGCTTTTGCTGTTACATGATGCTGCTACGTTCTCTCACGTGCACTGAGTTCTGCGCTCCGTCCGCGTGCTCTCTGGTGTTTGCCTTGCTGGGTCGATACGGCAACGTTGCCATTCGTGCAGTATGATTGTCGATAGACGGCAAAAGTGCTCAAATGAAGGGCTACTTCTCTGAAATGTTCTCCTGTTCTGGAGAGATGTCTGGAGAATGCCTTCGCGACACTCACTCTCTGCTCTACCGATCACAGCCAACAACAGCAATTCGGCGTGGAGACGACAACACCACTTCTTGTAAGTGCCAATAATCATAGCATAACCCAGTCTTACCAGACATAGAAGAAGACAATAATCATACCATATCCAAACTTAGAAGAGTAGAATCGCATATGACGCACACCACCGCATTCCGAATGTGATCTGCTAGGTGTGTGTTTGTTGGACATGGGCTCGCCTCATGCTCGTTTTGTGTTTTTATTCAAATTTATTTTTCGAAGAACATCTTTTGTTCATTATTTCAGCAGTATTCACGCACAAAGAACCTGAGAACCTGAACCTAACCACTAGACAATATGGGAAACGAAACATAATAATTATTAAAATAAAAATGAAAAAATAAACTAACTAAAATGAAAATTATGGGCTGAGCCGTGTTTATGAAGTGTATATCCAAATACTATCCAATAAGTTGTTTTGGAAACTTAGCTTCATAGAAGATATCTGGTATAATGGTATAACTAAAATTACTTCTATCAGAGTTTGTAACTTGTATTAGTATTGTAATTGAAATGTTTACTGCTAAATTCATATTCTATCACAATATAATTTAACAGTGACCAGGCACAGGTGGATAAATATATCTTCTTCAATATATATAAAAATGAATGTTTGTCTGTTTGTGTGTACCGCATCTTCTCCAAAACTACTTAACCAATCCGCATGAAATTTTGCACAGCGTAGTTGCGTGACCCCGGATTGTGAATAGGAAAGTTTGACCCTCCCACACCTACGGGGAAGGAGGGCTCCCATACAAACGTAACATAAAATTCAGCATAATTTGGGTTGTTTTCGAGCAAATCGAACCAAATTCGGCAGGTGGGAGTTTTGGGGAAATGTTCTGGTGAATATTTGAGATCCGTCCCCTCTTTACAAAAATGGGGCTCCCATACAAAAGCAAAACTCGAATAGTTGTCAATCAATTTTGAGCCAAATTCAACGGATGTGAGTTATGGCATGTATCCAACGGGAAGCGGGAAGGAAAGCCGATCGGATGCATCACCAAGAACTCTGATCCTCTGAAACGCCGGATCATCGAAAAATGAGGATGAAATGAGGCGTGGCGACGCGCGCCGGGAACAGCTGGTAAATATATAAATAAATTGCAGAACTTTTGACGAACATGACAATTACAATAACAATAGGTATCTTATTATCTGGCGTGTTGCCCCAAATATTCGGCAAAGAAGCAACCTAGCCTCTATTCTGTTTTTGTGGTTCGTTGGTGATTTAAATAGTCGACTTTCTTCTTATTCTTACATCAAGGATTTAGTTTTTTCGACTGAACGTATTATTTTCCAACACAAAAGCAGCGTGACTTCAGTTTATAATTGAAACCACTAATTGGTACCAATAGTTGGCTTATTTTGATATTGTCTTCAAATTTGAATGTGCAGACAGAAACAAAAACAGATACTTGCGCATGCGATTTGCCGTGAAAAGCTTGCGGCTCGAATGAATCTACCCAAAGATCGGTTTTAATACTATGTACAAAATATTGTTTCAGTATTAGTTTGGTATCAGTCAGCTCTGAGTTTTTCTTTCGTGTAGTGATGTTGCCACCATTTCTCAAAGGAAAGTGCGTATTTAGAGTTCTGATAGTGGACAGGAAAACAAAATCTCTAATCAGTTTAAACATTCACAACGCAGGGGATTCAAATCCTATTTGATCACCGTATAGTTCAAAGCCAGGACAGTGTTGCTAACTCGATACAGGACTTCATACCCGTGTGTTCGTACCAAGCTGGCCAAAATGGACGCGCTGTTCTAAAGATGGCACACAGCTACTGGAAGAGCTGGCACTAGTATGCGTGGAATGATGCTTTAAAGTTTTAGCAAGAGAAAAAAGTAGATAAAGAGCAAGAGAAACAGAGAGATAAAAAGAGGGAGCGAATGAAAAAGTGAAGTAGAAAAGAGATGGAGATAGAGATGAACAGAAAGAGGCTTATGTGAAGGTTGAGCGAAAGAGCGTGAAACCAAATAATCGATGTAAAAGGATTGCGAGAGGTGAGAAAGGACGAAGGAAAAAATAGAAGTAAATGAAGAGAACGAAAAAAAGAGAAAGGGTGCGTGTTGCTGCGGGCATGTGCACGTTCTATATTCGAGACGGCGTAGCACACACTAGCACTATCATACTACTACATGAAGCGCTCGTCCCGATCCCGAACCCCCTGCCCTAACTTTGGATGACCTGGGCATCATAGCCATTTTTTCCTTACCCTCCTTCGGTTGCGTTTGCGGTGCTGAAGCGTACTTTCCTATAACACGGTGAGTGAAGTGTACGGCAGAAGAAGCAGCAGTGCCAGCAGCAATAGCAACAATAGCAGCAATAGCAGCAACAGCAACATATTGAAGCAGTAGAAGAAAAGAGCATTTCCCGAGTACAGGGCGCGCGGCAGAAGGCAATCCCGATGCCTATGCTAGTGGTGTTATAGCTCCGTCGTGTTGCTCGTAGTGTCATGTGTTTATTTTGTGTGTGCGCGCGATTGATCTCTACGTTTTACTTACCGCTTCGTCCAGTTCCCGATCCTAGAGCACTGTTCTTGTTGTCATCGACAGCGTGTGCGGGACTGTTTCAAAAACAAATGGTGCGCGAGTATTGGGTTTTTGAAAGTCGTTTGTTCTTTGCCAGAGCAAATCTAAACAATATCTTGTGTGGGGCTGTTTCGTTCATTAAAACACTATCAACAATGTAAACAAATGCTTCCGTCAGAACTAATACTATTGCATGGGCGCTTATAGCGCCCATGCAACAATGTAAAGCCCATGTTTGCGGAGCTTTACATTTTTTTGACATAAAGTTATGATGGCGATGGTTCGTCAGTCAAGGCCATATCAGTTAGGTTGGTGATGGCGGGAACGAATCAGGCACCTCGATACAAGCTATTGCCTAGACTTGCCTCTAGCAAAGATCAACCGACATGAGGCTTTATCAGTGAGTCACACATTAAATGGAGCACATTTCGCTATAAGCTCTGTTTCACTACGCTATTGGCTTTGTTTCGTATCCACTTTATCGCTCAATTGCTCGTCGCAATTGGTTGCTTACTTTCAAGTTGGCTAATCAACCTTCACACGGGTCGATAGAAAACTGAACACACAAAAATTTAAAAAAAGGAGGATAGTTCCTGCTATAGGCAGGGCCATCCGTATGGAATCTATCACCATCTACTAGCGGCGCAAGTTATGGTACATAAAAGGCTGCCCATGTCGTGCCCATGTCCTATTAATGATCGTGCCAAAAGGATCGAGAAAGAACGACAGCCTATTAGACGCTCACTGACGAATTATTGTATGAATAGGGGACGCGTAAAACCGTGTAACATCTCCCAGCGTTACTACGCTGCCACGAGAAAAAAGTATAACCGGTTGGCGTTACACGTGCGCCGATTGCACGTTTGTGTGATACGATTTTCCGGTTGTCGTATGCGTGTATGTGTGCGTCCCATTGTAAGCGACGAAACAGGAAAATGTCGATAGGAATGCATGGCGTTTCGATGGAATTAATGAATGTGAAACACCTAGAACGGTAAAGAGGTTTAACTATTTGAGGAAACAATTGGAGATTGTAACACAACGCAATCTTACATTCTGTGAGTTGTACACCGTGCTGGATTATCATAAAGATGAGTAGGATTGATTCATTTCACGGTCGCTACTGCACCCTACCTTTTTTGCGATTGTACATATGATTGTACAACTTGAACTGCTAAGTATTGCCAAAAGTGGCTAAAGTAGCCAAACCCAAAACAAACAACCTATAATCACAAATAAATGCTGTGCAAAATAATAAGTTGAGTGTTATCTAGTAGCACCAAGAAGCAGTGCCTTTTGTGGGCCCTTCAAAAGCGGTCTTTGAAACGAGGCTGCTGCTGGACCACACGTCACGGCAACGCAATGTGTGCGTCGTGTGCGCGCGCGGCGACGAGCTACCAAAATATGTCATCGTCCGATATGGGCCCCGTAGCTTACATTTCTGTTGTTATTGTCGTCTTGTTGCTCACAATGCGTATATTATTTTTTACCAACATTTGTCACGCGCAGTAAGACAATTTCCAGTTTCGAAAGAGTGCCATATGCTCGTTTTGTGGTGTGGTCTATACAGAGGGTAACTATGTGAGCAAATGATACACGCGGAGCGGGGGGTGACGGTGCTGGAGCAGCAGTTGTTTGTTGCTCACCATCGTTTTTCTGTTCCCCCCGGAAAGAAGTGTGTGAACGAAAAGGAAACGATAGAATCAAGAAGGAAAAGAAACCACACTTTGCCGTTGCTGTTTGGTATGGTTGACTGGACATGAGATGGCTGGCAGGGAAGAGACGAAAAATTCTCCTATGAAACAGTGTTCGCTTGGAGCTGTGTGCAGAAGGAACCGCAATTTTTTTTTTTTTTACCCTAAACCAACGATTGCTAGTCACACAATAATGAAGTTTACCATACCATTCAAATCAAAACATAGCCTTTGCTATCCTGACACAGCACTCCAAGCAGTATGCAGTCCTTTTGCTGAAATAGTATGATGGGCGCACATAAAGCGCTACTACTCCGCTAAACTAGCTGCCTCCATTTTTCTTTTCTCCGCAATCGCTCTCTCATTCTCTATCTATCTATCTCTTTCGTTCTCTCTCTCTCTCTCGAGCGCGCTCTTAATTTTTTTCTCACACTCATGACCATAGTAAGCCTGACGATCGATCGGTCGGTTGGATGGCGTCCGACCGCGTTCAACTGAACGCGCCGCCATTATATAGTCCAGCCACAACATTTTACGAAATGTAATTTCTACCTCGAAAGGCAAAATTTGTGCGACTTCATGGTTTATATGTGTATTATCCAGATGTATGCTAGGTAGAGGAGTTTATGTTCAAGAAGAAAGTATATTTTCTTAACGCTTTCGTTACAAATGTTGGTGACGTTTCCTGTGACAGGTTGTAGAAACTTGTACGGAGCACAACTGTAAAACGGCAGAAGCAGAAGAATTACGATCCCTATCCTATCACCAAGCACACTGCCACCAGTTACCGGTCGCTTGTATTGTCTTGTTTTAACTAAATAGCTGGTATGCAGCACGACGCTGGTATTCATCTTACCAGCACACTTTCCGGACTTCGGACAATCTCTGCTGGTGCTCTGATGTTGCCAATCGGCATAGGTGTGTCTTATGCATTGTTGAATTTAGCGCCTTTTATGTGCCGATATTTGCTTTGGAGTATGGTGATTTGTTTTTTTTTTTTTACGGAAGGCGTAGAATCCGATGCCAGTTCTGGAAACGCTCAACCGGGGTCGATTACTCTCGCGTGCATGGATGTGTGTGTGTGTGTGTGTGTGTGTGTGTGTGTGTGTGTGTGTGTCTTTGGAAGCCATGAGCTCGGCACTTTATCCGGGAACTCGCCACTCCTGCTTACGCAGCAGCGCGCTGAGCAGCGAATCGTCAAAGCGGAAGTGGTAAGTTCGGAGCAGAGAGTGCGCTCAGAATTCAGCACCGCACTCGTCCGGCATGGGAAGGAATTTGAACTGAAAGGCTGCTCACACTTCGCCTTGAGAGGAACCCTTTTATTTCGTAACACACACTCAGAGAGCGGTTCGGTTGCTAACTTTGGCTACTTCGATGCGTACGAACACAGGGAACGAACGGAAACGGTATAGCTGCTAAAGAGAGTGAGCGACCATAAACTGCGAGAGGCGAGGTTGAACATAGCGCTTCCACCATCGCGCACAAGGCAGGCACGCAACGGAAAACCGACGCGAACCACAACCGCGTGTACGTTTGGTAAAGGTAAATCGCAAAAGTCGCTCCTCCCGTGGCAGTCGGTGCTGTGGTCACCATAGGACCTCTAAGAGGGTTAGAAAACGGGTTTCTGATGGGAATACAATATTCTTCACATCACGAGAGCGCACTAGTGGACGTTCGTTCGGTAGTAGTAAAGCTTGAATTCAAACAGAACCTAGCTAGTGATTTCGAAAATGTTGTGTGCAACGACTACTGTTCATACCTCTTGCGCCCTAACGGCTGAGAGGTGTCCAAGCGAAACGAAAAACCCAAATCCCTGTGTTACGTACGTGGTGGTCGATGCGCGAATTGTTCCTCATCACATCACCCACCGTAGATGGAATAAAGATCAAAATAGCTTTTGGTGCAGACAGAAAATCCTTTTCAAAATGCGGACGACGAATGCGTGAATTATAAGTGAACAATGAAGAATCTACCATCAGCAAGTCAGCAACGACAATACAAGCATATACTCATGAATCGAGTCTAAGAACAAGAAAACTGACTCGTTTCATGTTCGTAACTTTCCATCCAGCGACTGTGTGCGAGTTTCGAACGGTGACATTAAAAACTTCGAAACGAAAATTTCTGCTAACCAATCAGTCGATAGTGCGCCCGTGGTTTTGTCGTCTGGGACGTTGTATCATCTGTGTGAGAAAGGAAGGAGCCGTTTAAGTGCAGTTCATTTTTCGTTCATATTTTGGTTTAATTTACGATGGTGTAGTTTGGCCCCTTTGAATTTAGGCTGCGTTCGCTGCCATTAAAACATATCCCTCTTTCGCCGTTCCTTCCTGAGCGTGGTGGTGCTGCTGCTGCGTTTCTGTTCGAAACTCACTGTCGGGCTGTTTTTACGCGTTAGCAATGGCAGCCATCGCCGCCACCTCACCTCACCACTACTACTACTGACGCAGTCGCATGACCGAATCAGGAATAAAGATGGCGTTTTTCTCAAGCACCGACGCGCTCTGCTTTTCGTCAAGATCTTTTTTTTTTTTTTTTTCAATATAAATCAGTCAATCGTCGCGTGCCTGCGTTGTCGTCACTTTTTCTGCTCAATCAACCAAACGTTCAAACGGGCTACTTGTAGGGGTCAATGATTATTCCGACAGAAAACAGTGTGAGCCCAACAGCGCACCAATTTCAATATTTTTGGCAATCGCAGAGATACTCGTTATAGTTTTTTTTTTGTTGTATTGTGAAATAAAACACAAAACGGTGTACAATTCTTCGTATACGACGACGCCAACCACACAGCAGCAGAGAGTTGCCGAAACCCGCCGCCCCACACACACACAATCAATCAACCTGTCCAGAAGCAACCAAACTCAAAGCTGGCGAAAACAATTGCTTACAGTTATTGTTTGAGAAACATCGTGGCCCCCCCCGGTGATTATGAAACTCTCCCAACATTGGTGCTGCGTGTGGGATGATGCGTCGTACGTCGCATAAGCAAGATAGCGAGTGAGTCGTTGCATTGACAGAAGTAATAACTGAAGGTAGCCATGATGCCCGTTGCGGTGGCCATTGCGGCCGGCAGATAACTACTACACTCTTTGGAGAGACTGCTATGTGAAGTAAATTATTGCATTCATTTCATTCAATCGGCTCTAAAACGCTGTGGTTCAGTACGCGGCATAGCGTTAGTTTTCAACATAAATTGGATGCCTGGATGCTCTAGAAATCGTTTTCAACCCGTATATATGTTTGTGTGTGTACGTGTGGAGTGAATATAGCAGCGTAGCAGCAGCGTAGAGTATCATGTTTGTGTACGTGTGTATATCGGAGAGAGAAAAATAGGAAGAATGAGTGCCTCTACAGTATAATAGGGGATTGTTCTCGTTTTGTTTCGCTGGTAGCGTGTTTCAAAAGAAAAATACTGCTGCTGGCTGGCTGGCAACGGCTAGAGAAGGTTTAATAGAATGAAATGTTTGTACGCAAAGGGTTGTTCGTAAGGTTGGAAATTTACCTAGAGCTGTGCGAGTATTTGGCTCGAGGTACATTTATAGGGGCGGTTCACCATTTTTTTTGTGCTTTGTACGCTCGAAACGGATGAAACCCTAGCCCAGTAAAAAGCCTCTAAAATAGCGCCTTTCTTGTGAGGGTTGTTGCCTATGCATATGGAAAGCAACTATTCATGTACATTTTTCAACCTTTACTATTAGAGATGCAGTGTTTGCTTCGAAGGACAATTTTTGGTGTTTTCTTTTTCTTTGGATCTCTGCCGTGAAAAGTGATTCTTTTCTCTGAGGCAATGACGATTTTCTCTGTTCGATAAAACGAAATTGATTTCTGTAGTTATTGTGGAAGGCCATTGTACTTCTTCCGCAGTTTCTATATATTTGTAGGTACGCATTTCACGCCAATCGTGTGTCTTGAATCGTTGCGCTACGCAATGGCCAGGTTCCAACGCGTCGCTTCCGGTGAGTGCCGTATATGCACGAGTAGGATTGAGTTTTTTTCTTCCTATGAACCAATGGCCGACCATCTCACAATTTTATTCAAGCTTATGTCTTACTCTTGAGGAGATAAGAGAGCGCGCTATGGCGAAGTAAAAGAGAAGCTACACATCGGCGAGAGCCGGCCGTTGCTCGGCGAACTGTAGTTTTCAACGAACGCACATATGCAGCCGGCACATTCTCCCGGCTACGGCCTGAGTGGTTCTGCTTCTGCGGTGTATCTAACAAACCACCCCGGACACTT
Source organism: Anopheles cruzii (assembly GCF_943734635.1). Classification (NCBI taxonomy): domain Eukaryota; kingdom Metazoa; phylum Arthropoda; class Insecta; order Diptera; family Culicidae; genus Anopheles; species Anopheles cruzii. The sequence continues at coordinate 5,720,095 of NC_069143.1, forward strand.
CTGTGTTCGGTTTGTAGCAAGTCCGTTGTTGTATATCAATACGTTGTTTGGGGTGGCGGCTTTTTGTTTATTATTATCCTAGTAAAGATTTATTTATTATTATTAAAACGGGCAGAACCGTATTAAGTATCATCTTCTTACCTTTTTGAGCTCAAGTTGATGCAATTGTCAGGGTTCGAACTGTGAAGTCTTTCGCTTTGAAACCGATAAATCGGTACAGCGATACGGATTATCTACGGATGAGCTACTACTATTAGAGATGTAAACAAATGCAAAATCGCCAGCATAACTGCATAGTGTGTTGTTAACGCACTATCAGTGTTATGGTATTTTGGTGTTGATAAGATGGGTATAGGTTTCAGCCACAGCAAGCATTTCTTTAATAGTGTTTGACGTTAATAATTTAATAGTAATTTCTTTGATAGTGTTTGACGTCAGCGTTAATAGTGTTTTGACGAATGAAGCAGCCCCATATAAGGTATTGATCTTCATTGGCTTGATTTCCATTTTGATGCTTTTTTGCCGATTAATTTCGTCGGCCGCTACGACTCTGGCCCCTTACATGATTTTCATGGAGCTTTCCTTATTTTCGCCTGCTTTTTGACACAACTCAACTTATTCATAACATGGTTGGATCTTATGAAAGATTTAAATACTGTATGTTGACAGTACGATTGAATATTACGATTTATGATGACCGTTGTTGTCATAAAGTAAAGGACCCAGCAGCGATAGTTATTTTTCTCGCCTGACCATCATTTGCATCGACGATTGTCACATTATTTTCGTCCAAATTGTGACCAAATTCAGAACAAACGAAGCTAGGTAGTTGGTTGGCTGCTAACGGTAAAATTAGTAGCACACCCTCCTTGGTTTTGGCCGTAGCAACCATCATCCACAAGCATGAAGCGCGTGGACTTGGGTTGGGTAAGTGTAAGATTCTGCATTGTCGATTTATTGGAATATCACTATCACTTTTTTATACTCCACAGCTGATATTCTGCCGCCTGCTACATTGTTGTTACCGGCCACCGGAAGTAAAAGAACTTGGCGGGAGACCAGCGGCGAGCGAAAAACGGACTCTAAGGGAGAGCTACTTTTTCCCCGTTTTTTTTTCTGTTCGTCCAGTCTCCACGCGCATTTACGTACGCACTTTCTCTTTTCTCACTGTCTCATTTTCCTTGTTGGTCCTGTGTATCGTTCGGACTCTAACCTATTTTGTAGCGGAAAGCACAAGTCACTCAAATTGATTCAGTGAGCTACCATCCCGCTGATGAGCCTCTACCGTACACAAATATTTCGAAACGCGACCATCGAGACAGAGTGACTTTATTCGTGCGTTCGCATAGCGTTTTTGTGACGCCTGCTTTGTTTTTCGAGAGTGGCGCCCCCGTGGCGCTGCTCTTGGGCATAACTCAGCTTTGCAGTATGTCCTTCATGCGCCTATGGATAGAAGGCATGCTTTTGTACGTACGTGTTGAAAATTATGTACGTCAAGAACGTCTACCAACGGAAGCTAGATAAATTGGTTGGTTGCTGTTCTTTGTCGGTATTGGGTTGCCTCCGATTAAAAACATTGTTAGCATCTGTCTCGGCATCGCACATATGATATGCTAACGGATGGAAATATGAAGACCACTGGTGTTTTTAATGCATATGTTTTTCTGGGTAGTCAAAAGTCTCATATCGAATGTCCGCTCGTTACTCGTACACTAACATTGTTAAACAAATGATTGAAAAAGGGGTTACCTTTTTCTCTTTCGGTGCTCAAAACCGAAGGAACGCACTTGGTGATGGGCACTCACCATTGCTGTTATAGTGTTCTGGACAGACGCTACTGCACGCAGTAGCCATATTGGATACCGGAATCAATATTCCGTATCCCTTCCAACATTTGTATGAGGTGTTTTCCCGTATTAGTTGGCGCGCTTTTTGATGTGCCCAGTGCACAACTCACACACATTACAGACGTCTACAGCGAACGTTGCCTAGCCTAGTGTGTAGTGTTGGTATGCTGCTTCTAGTATTATACGCCTGGTTTTTTTTTTCTTGATAGGGAAGCTACTCCAGGGAAGCTAAATTTGTTTGTTCTGGATATCTTAAGAAAAGCAATTTCATTGCATTATTTGTGATAGAATTTTACCTATCATTGAACTTTTGTTATTTATTTTTTTATCGTTTTATTTAAAAAAGGAAACATACTGTATACTGCAGGGTTTATTTCTTTTTGCTTATTTATTATTGTTAAAACGGGCAGAGCTGTATTAAGCACCAACTTAATGTTTTGGACTCAAGTTGATGCAATCGGCAGAGTTCGAACTAACGTTTTTCGCATAGAAATCGATAAATCGGTGCAGTGAGACGGATGATCTACGGACGAGCCCACTACTGCATGGTTTGATTGGTAATAGACGAATTTCCTTTCTTAATACATACAACTTCTACAACTTCTTCTCTTCTTTGGCTCTCTGTCGTGATAAATGATTCTTCTTATCCGGCAATTACAACCGCCAAGAGCGGTCTTGGCGAGAAACAACGTTAATATCTGTTGGTTACTGTAACAATGTATTTTTACGTGCGGGGCCGTTGGATCAGGGCCAACCCCCGGTAACGTCGGTCGCGGTAATCGAACCCAGCCCAGTAGAACTCATATAGGAATCGGGATCTGATGGATTAATAGCACGGTTATGTTTGTTTTCTGGACTTTTCCTCGGGCATTACAGATTCTTGTTTTATTAATACACCTGCAAAGAATGCAATATAGCAAAATCATAGCTGTCGCCTTTGCCTAGTTTAAAAATGGTATAATCCGGAATCAAAGACATGAAACGTAAGTCATAAAAACGTTAACACCAGAACACAGGACTGCTCGAACTGGATCAATTCCACTCAATCTATTGGTAACGACTCTGTGCGAAGCTTAATCACGACTCGTTTTTCATTTATCCGAGCAAGTAGTGAAGTGCGGTTTGTTTAGAAACTAACAATTCTGGAACTCTGTTTTTCAAATCCTTATGCTGCTTCAATATGAACCATAAAAATGCCCAATCGGCCTAATCAATCTAATGTTTTTGAGTGTCACCAACACATTCTAGCCTTCATTTTCATAAATGTAGCTGTCTGATTGTTCGTTTTTTAAATGATGTTTTTTTTGCTCACCAGTTGATCACAACCATTTTGCTTCTGCAATCATTATCATTGGCTCTCATGGCGAGTAATTGGCTAGAACTCATTCAAAGAAAAGATCAAGAGACCGACACAAGTTGATTCTGCTGAAGCGGAATAAGAAATAGAAGAACAGAGGGGTCATCTAATAAAAGTTGATGCTGTGCAAAATCACATAACGCAGGACCATGTGTTCTTTATAGTACAGCCAACAACTAGAGTTAAGATCTCGCTAAGTGATACACAAATGTATTAATAGTTGGCCTACTAACAACTAATAATCAACTTAATGCACAAGTTGAAGCGATGTTTCAGTAGTTGTACAAATAATTTTTCAACAATATGATAATGGTGACATTTTTGAAATATTGCAAGTTAACTTGTTCGACAAAAACCATACCGAAGAAGAAAGAATAATGTCAAAAAGGTGCAGAATATTTCACATAGTGGTCCATGGCCAGCTGCAACCTGGCAATCGTTTTTGGTAATGTATATATGTAATATACAGGCATGTGGCTCTTTTGATTTTCTTCTTGCATTTGTTGAAATGCGCTCATGTTTGCTATCACGAACACATGAGCATGGCGATGGCTGTCAATATTAACGTTGAATAAAAAGAAAGCATCCCGCAAAATGACAGCACGTATGCACTAAAAACCACACGAGGTTGTCGCGTTACCCTATAGTTTTGCGTTGTCCTTAATTTGTTTTTAATTTAGCTGACGGTAAGCCGCAAGTTTCTTGCGTTGCGTTTTGCCCTGTCCCTTCGATGACGTCCTTAGGTTTTAGATTCGGAAGCGCATTACAACAGTCTGCCAAAACATTTTATTATCATACAACGATTTGTAGACAGCCTATAATTGTTCTTTATCAATGTTGTACCAATTTTTGTAAGGTGTGCTGAATGAGATGTCAGAGAAAGGAATACGCAAAGCAGGCAATGTTGTGAGTACCGGAAGACTGAGTAGCGTGGCGTGATGTGGTATTCGTGTCGTTTTATTTCCGCGAGTTTAGTAGCAAAACGCAATCCGTGAGCGAGTTTAATCTGCCTTTTCTTTATGTTTGCTATGAACGTGTTTGTATAAAAACACAGAGCCAAACAATGCGAAAGAGAGAGTATAGGGGTACACAACGAGAGAACCACGAGTGAGTGCTCGTGTCTTCTACTCTTATAATATATGTGCTGTTTTCGAAATTTGTCTCTAGCTATACACAGTCATTAGAAAGGGCTCGCGTGGCGTGCTGTTGGGCTTGGGCGTTGTGGGGGCATTGGTTTATGTTGCGTTAGCAACTGCGCCGCCGCCAGCACACAAATCCATATTTTACACATAACACCAAGAGGATACGCGGCGGCACCCCGTGTTTTATTTTATAAATGAATTGCAATTTTCACCATACATACTAAGTAATACCGAGAGTCATACGAGAAAGGAATTGAGGTGGTGAGACCTCTACGTTTGTGGACGTCTGATGCAAGATTTTGGAATAATGTTTGCCATATTCAAAAGGGTCGCTGAACTATCATTTTAATTGTATAGCATCTAAGCGAATTCACTCACATAGCACTCATAAAATTTTATCACCAAACGACTGAAGCTGTCAACTCTCCGCTGGAACTCATTTTGTGAAACATCTCTCTGTTTCTTTCTGGCCGTCTCTCTTTAAATCTTTTTCTTCCTACAACGAAATCAAAAAGAATTCGTAGGAATAAATGAGGCGTGTGTGTATTGCATTCGGTTCTGCGATAGAGACAGAAAAAACAGAGAGAGAGAGAGAGAGAGAGAGCGAGAACGAGAGAGAAAGAGATAGAGAGCGAGAACGAGAGAGAAAGAGATAGAGAGCGAGAGCGAGAGAGAAAATTGTCTGGTTTAAGGTTTGTTCGAGCTGCCATTTTGTTAACCTCAACCTAACCGTGAGAAAAGGGTTTGGCGTTCCAAGACACGAAGACATTCAAAGCGCGCGCGCGTGCCTCAGTTTACACATTCCATCATACTGCGGTTTATATAATTTCACAATAGATCACACATGGTAAAACAATGCACGATTTCTGTTTCTCGTTGCAGTATATCAATGATGCTTGCTTATTTAAATTAAATAGGGTTAAAGGAGCGACGTTTTTGATAACTGTATACGATGGCGGAGATAGTTATTGTTAAAGTTAGGTTTGCTTGTCTAGATTCAATCTTAAAGCATGCAGAGAAAACCAGTGGTGAAAGTGCAAATGCGTGCACGCGTGCGAGTGTATGTATGGGCACATGGTTGATTTATCGTTTTTCGAGGAAAGTAAAGGCAATAGAAACAATACACGAAGACGAAGGAAAAGGGAACTATTGGAGTTGTTTGCGGTGTAGTCAAAATATAGGGTGAACCACGCGAAAGCTTCACTTTTCCATTTGGTTATTGAAAAACACATCTTAATATTTTTCGTTTCTTGAACATTTATTCGAAAGGTTCAAGTAAAACTGTACGAAATTTGAAAAGCTCATATCCATCTCGGTGGTTATGTTAATAAGCAGAATTGTCGTTTTTAGGGATAGAAAAAGCCCCACGACGTGCAAGAGAAGCCAATGCACCCAAAACGAGTGACTGTTTGGTGCGAAATTTGGTATTGGTGGCATCATCGGCCGCTGAATGGATGAATGAAGAAGGAGCCACCGGAACCGTGGAAGGCGTACGCTACCGAGCAATGTTGGCTGATTGGTTCTTTGGTGATATTGAAACTAAGAAACTTAGCCGACATTTGGTTTCAACAGGATGGCAGCGACAGCCACGATCGATATTATGCGCCCTGTCTTCGGAAATCGAATAATCAGCGGAAATGGTGTTGTGAATAGGCCGCCAAGAAACGGCGATTTGACCCCATTTGACTATTATCTTTGGGCTCCAGTGAAACATAAATGTTACGCGAACAAACCAGCAGCTATTGACGATCTCAAGACCGACATAAAAATTGCCACTGCCGAGATAGGACCACAGATAGTCGAAAATTTACTCTAAAATAGGTCGATCGAATGGGCTACTGCTAAGCCAGCCGTGGTGGACATTTGACCGAAATTGTTTTTTATAATGAACAATTGAATATGAAGCTTGTGTAATGTAATATTCAACTTTGCGAGACTCAAATACGGCTAATTCAAAAATAGAAAAAACCTACGAGATCAATCGTTGGTCCAGTCGTGTGCGCGTATGTTGCGGTTTCCATAAGCTGCAACAAACGTAATCTTATGTGCAAAAAAAAAACTTTTTAATCAGTGACCACACACCACCCATCCCATAGGAGAAACTCATCGGAGAAGATAGTCCTTGCTTGCCATACTTCCTTTAGGAAATGTGATCATTTAGGGTCTGTTTTCTGTTGATATTTCTACTTATTGCTTTTCTTCCGTTTTCCACTACCATTCAGGCGTACAGAGAGAAGGGCGAAACTAGAGTGTGTGAAAGCAAAACAACCCGTTGTTTGTGCTTGTAGTGTTGTGCCGGGGCCAGCACTGAAAGGGAGGCATCAGAATCAACGCTTGAAAACGTATGTCGTTGCAGTGCAAACAACAACTATTTCTCATGTGCGGAGAGGGATCCGATTCAAGAAGTTGCGCTTCTATGAGAAAGCAAACGTCGAGGAAGCATCAAAGAGAAAGACATTATAAAGTAGACGTATTGAACAAGCAAAATTGATGCACCGCTTTGGAACAGCTGAGCAGAGAACCGACCTGAAATACTGCATAAACGCAAAACATTGACAACCGATAAAGGAGTACAACGCTTCTAACATCTCGCCCGGTATAACACGCTGCAGTCTCGTTACTGCACGGCACCCTCTTAATTGTTGAGTGGTCCGGAGAAAACACAATATAGGGACCGTCGCTTGTCAGCTATTGCCTATTGCCTATTTCTGTCCAGTTCGGCTCCTCTCTGGTACGGAGCAACTATTGCATCGGATGCAAGTTGAAAGTTGAGTGACGCAAGTGTTGTTTGTGTAGTGTAGAAGTAGAGTTAAGTTGTTTACCAGCAGCAGTAACCGAACTTTGCGACGCTCCAGAAGTGGCCTAGTACTCTGAAATCCCGCACACATTAATCGAACGGAGGAAGGCTGGAGCATCAGAAGCAGCGACCGCGTTGATTGAGACACGGCGAAGAACGAAGAAACAAACAGTTATCGTTGTGTAAGTGTGCCTGTGTGTGTGTGTGTTATAGTTATCCTCCTACTAAAAAAGTCCGACAAGCGGAAGTGGCACCGACGCAGGATTGTGTGCGTGCCGCGAACGTGCGTGTACGCGTGTATCGATTAGAAGCAGAAGAAGATGTCGGAGCACCATCGGGCTGCTTGGGGTTCGCGTGAGGACGCCGTCTGGTGGCCGAGTGGTATCTCGTCGACGGAACAACAAACACTGCAGCATCATCAGCATCTCATCAATCAACACCACCAGCAACAGCTCGCCCAACAGCAGGCCCAACTGCAGCACCAGGTTGCTGTGCAGCAGCAGCAACAACAGCAACAGCAGCAGCAGCAACAACAGCAACAGCAGCAACAAAACGATAGCGCTCGAAACAACAGCACAACATCCACATCCGCAACGCAACAGCTGTTTTCGTATAAAATGGCCAACAGTTTCCAGAACCCGGTCACCACCGGCGTGACGGTGTCTACTTCGAACGCACCGTATGACTATCGACTGGGTATGAGCACGGTGGTTGCACGACCCGGTGACCCACCTACGATGTCCAGCACAGCTCCCACCACCCAGTGGTGGTACCCGGGTGGCCAGAACGCACTCGATAACTCATTGCAGCAACAGCAACAGCAACAACAACAACAGCAACAGCAACAACAGCAACCACAACATCAGGTATGTGTGAGAGTAAGCCGAACGCGGAAAATCTCACCCATGGTCTGGTTCACTCGCGAGTGATAGAGATGCATGACTGGTTAATTTCTACTTTTAACAAAAACAACTACGTGTGTCTTCTAAAACATTACATCAAGCTCCTATAAAAGCGATGTCTATGTGCGATCAAAGACGCTGCAGGTGATCCATTTGACAAACAACAATCATTGGTTCCAAACGAGAGTAACGCAAGGCACTAGAAGATCAAACATTGGGGAAAATAGCTTTAGTCCTTAGTTCGTAGCGGCGGCCAACCATTTTGAAACATTACACATCTTTTCACATCATTGTTGAATGGTTACATTTTGTTGGAAATAATCTTAAAGATTACCTTTATACACTGAAATATGACCTTTCCAATGATCCCTTATTTGAGAAAATCCCAGTAGTATTAGAAGAAATATGGCAATCTACAAAGCACGCTATCCTATCCAGTGATCGTTAATTGGCGTGGATACTTGTTACATTTCTCCAACTGCTCCAAACAGTGTCTTCTAAATCATCAACACGCAGTTGTTTTTGAGAAATTGTGAGCTAACGGTGGAATCCACTTTGAAAACAATGCTTTTTTGGATCACTTATCATGAAAAATATTCTCGTAATAGTAAAAATGGTTAGATTATGATATCTTTGGGATGCTTGCTATCTTTTACAATTTCATTTCCTAATCGACAATAATCGTTCACTGGACCTTCGGGATATTTAAAAATATCACATCCATGTGTTTCCAGGGTTATCAAAACATCATACATCAAGCTGCTCTTAATTTCAGTTTCCAACTGTTGTTCCAATTAGTTCTGTTTGTTGAAGAGCATACTTTATATTTGAATATTTCGCAAAGATCAAAAACCGTTCATGCTAGTTATTTTCATGTGCTTTGTGTAGGAAACTTCAATAACTGCCATAACTATTTATTATGCGCAGTTTGCCCGTATAATTCCAGTTAGAAACTGCTCTCTTGTATTGGACAGAGTCAGAATATTTAAAATTGTGGCAAAATTTGTTTTCTTCATTTTACATGAGAATAAAGTATAGCTTAGTTGGATCCCGATCTGTAAACTATTAGGGGTGTGAATTAATTCTTGTCGTTTTACTCTTGCACGTTACTCACTAAAAGTAACAAATTTTTTTTAATGAAATATGTGTTTGGCAGCTACTGTCATTGCCTATTTTGAAGCGCAATATAGATTGTTTGATCAAAGAGTAAACAACACCTGTTTTAAGCATTTGAACATGTCAAGTTTTGTTCCTGGTATTTTTTTGTGGGGAGTACTTTTTCATTACTGCTTACACGGCAGAACTTTTTCTTCTTGTACCGAAGCGTTACTGGCGATGAAAAGAGGAGTTACTACAAGAACCTTAAACGCAAAAAGGCCTGCATACAGGTTCTGGTGAACTAGGTCCATCGCAACCAAAGCGAAATACTCACTACGCAAAGGGTATGCTGTGGTGGGATATGAAAGGTGTGGTGTACTTTGAGCTTTTAAAACCTAATGAAATTATTGATGGACAATTTCATCGACAACAACTAATTCATATGAAGCAAAGTTTTGGCCATAAAACGACGAGAATGGGATAAAAGACAAGATAAGCTGATTTTTCAAAATGACAACACTCGACCCCAAATCGCAAAACCGGTCAAAAGCTATCTTGGAAATGTTGGATGGGAATTTTTCCGTTACATGAGTAACGATTTGGCAGCACAGTGGTTCACTTCTTATGAAAGTACTGAAAAATAGGTCTCTGATAAGATCACTCCTAAAGACAAGTTCTATCGACACAGAATCGAGGAACTACCTAAAAGATGGCCGAAAGTAGTAGCTAACGACGTTATACTTTCATTAAAGTAGTCATACGTTTTGTTGTTGTAGTTAGGTCACTAATGTTGAATAAAAACGACAAGAATTAATTGACACACCTCATACAAATTAAAATAATAAAAACATAAATAAAAAACTCGAAAGTTGATCGAATATTTGTGGTGGTGTGTGGTTGAATTAGTCGGATGTGTTTGTAGAACAATCGTTTTTTTACCCCAAAGCTCATGCACCTTGATTTGATCGCATTTGTGTGTTGGCAGCGACGCGCCAAACGTTCGCCGTTTTGAGCGTATCTTAGAATTCTCCACGGACCCGTTGTACAAGTTCCTACCCGCCTTTCATCATACGCCAACGGCTATGTGAAATTGGTTGTTAGTTGTTCTTTTTTGTGTTCTTCTCTCTTGGGATTCGTTCACGAGTCTGTTTTATGAGGTTTTTCGCAAAGACGTGAAATACTTTTCGGGAAAACATACGCAAAGCTAGGGATAGTTGAGTAAAAAATTGACGATAGGCTTCCCTTGGGTATTTTGCCCTTTTTGAATGCAGTCATCTTCGCCATCAGGAACAAAACTACATGGTGATAGCTGTTAGTTTCAACTCTACACAAAGTAATGACGATCCGCAAAATGACAGCGCACTTTACGACACACCGATTGGTGTGGTAGCGATTGTGCTATAGTTGTCCTAAATTGTGTTAATTAGGCTGGCGTTAAATGGCCTATTTTATCATCACGTTGACTGTACACCATCCGTTACAGAACCAACTAAAAGATTAATAAAGCACACATTTCTGCCACAACTGTAACAGAAACTTCATGTGGAGTATCTTTGACTAAAGACGGTTGAACCTGAGGCACTGTTTCGTTGGAAAAACCGTGCAATGGCAAGCCATGGCCATCAAATTAGTAAAAAAGCAATAAAAACCTGAAATATCACAACGCAACCTAACTTGTTATGTTGCACACGCTACATAACAACCACTGCCATGCAGTTGTATTTGTGACAAACGAAGGTTGATTATCAGTGACTTATTATTTCTGTCTTTTTTTATTGCTCTTTAAAGAATATGGTGGCCAAAGATCGGTCGTGCTAAGTTTTTCTAATAGTGCTTTGGGCTCAACTGACTGTAGGTTTGATTAATTACAGTTGCCCGCCCGCTGTTCCACCCCGTACTCGGTACACACAACTTATATTTTTTAGAAGTTTCTGCATTTGTTGTTATGTTAGGAATGGCGAATGCAGTTGGTTTTCTTTATTATTATGTGTTTTTGCCCCGAGAGGGTACAACCCGGGTATTGCCCTTTACGTAGGCAAGATACGTTGGACCAAGTAGGAAACTTACTGTAGGTTTGAGTTTTAAACGGACTTTGAACACGTTGTTGTCATTACTACAAAATTCGAAGTACTGCTTCCTTCATCACAAGCATAACTGCATGGTGCATGGTATTGTTTTATGTCCATTTACTTAATCGTGTTAAGCACCAAATTAAAATTTTGTGTTCAAGTTGATGCATTGTCAGAGTTCGAACTGAGGTTTTTCGCATAGAAACCGATTAATAGGCGCAGTTGTTGTTATTATCTTTATTATAGAGACTTTGAGCTTGAAGCTTCTTTCGTCTCATTAATAGGTGCAGCGAGACGGATGATCTACGGACGAGCCCCAATACATAGTTTGTTGTACACACGTTGTCATTTTGCGGCAGCGCATGCGCTTTAGTTTCTTTGTATGGAGTTGATACGTGGTGACGTGGTGATGACGGACATTTGTTTACATCGCGAAGCAGTTGTTGGAACTCGTTAATAGTGTTTTAAGAATCAGGCTCTCGCCTCAAAGCAGTCGCTCGGACTTATTACATTACAAACGCATATGGAACTGCGCTATATGTGAAGCCATATGAGTAGCGCAACGTGAAACGCGCGAAATTACGCTATCATTTTAGTTGTTCATTGTTGGCACTTTGGAAAAACAACGCAGCGACAAAATCACTCCGAGTGAGTTAAGTTCTGTTAAACGTATTAAAAAGTGTACTTAAAAAACAGGCAGGACGAGAAGGGCACTGAAAAAAACTTCATTGAAAAACAATTAAGGACATTAAGAAAAAGTGTATGCCATTACGAATCAACTGTATAGCTTTACATAGCAACTCTACATAAAATATAACGTTCCGTAGAATGACAGCGTGTCTACAGTACACCGAGTAAGGTGGCGTTTGGCTATAGTTGTCCTTAATTGGATTTAAGAGAACGTGATTTTAGCGTTCCGTTCTACAAATTCTGATGCGATGTATAAAAAAAAGATGCGTATGTACATGTTTTGAGAAATCGTTACGGGTTGGCACATCCACTTCTGATAAGACGTTTGTCCTTTGCCTGAACCCAAGTGCCGTTATTGACGTTATGATTTAGGGAAATACTGTGCGCATTTGCGTATCATCTAGTATTTCATTTGTGGAACCTTTGTTTTGTTCGAGTCATGTTTTTCGCTTGTACTTCTACTTTGTTCATTATAGTGAAATATTGCGATTAAACAAAGTTCGAAATTGAATTGCGTACGAAAATCAAATCATGTTTTTTTGAACCAGCAAAATCAATCGTGGATGTCGCCACACGTAGTTAGGTAGGTTTTGAAACGCTTCTTGTATTTAAAATCTCGATTTATCATTTATTTAACCGATGGGCAAAAGAGATTGTACCCAATAGCTTGTAAAAGCATACTCAGGAAAACATGCAAGTATAATTGTTGGTTTTGAACACTTGATGAAACGCTAATTTAAACGACACGCATTGTTGAATACACTTTAAAAGCGAGATATATATTTAATGAATTGTTTTTCATTTTCGTCTTTGTCTCTTTTAGAATCAAAGCCACGTACAGCAGAACAATGCCATTCAGAACAAAATGGTGGCCGGTAACGTAGCTGGTGGTAAGGTGAAGGACAATAAGCCAAGAGGGCGCATGACGGCGTACGCATTTTTCGTACAAACCTGCCGAGAAGAGCATAAGAAGAAGCATCCTGAGGAACAAGTCATATTTGCTGAATTTTCGCGAAAATGCGCAGAGCGATGGAAGGTAAGTGCAGCATTATCAACACTAGGATACAAATGTGTTAAAATTGCTTCATTCTTCCAAAAACTGTCCTTATGGAAAAAAATAGGATCTGAAAATGGCTGAGATGTGAAATAATTTTGAATTACGGCGATGGTATCGAAATACTACTCGGCTTTGCAAGAAATTTGTTTTGGGTTGGATAAAGTATCAACTATCACCGATAACTTTGACCTTACCTTTTCAGTGGAATAAAAGAATATAAAAATTTCAGTGGAAAAGCAATTCGTACGTCCGCTACTTCCGCCTTACGTGCGTATATAGGGTTAGGTATGGAGCGAAAAATATAGTTATGTAGGTCTCCATTACAATATCCCTTTGTATATCCAGATTTTTTGCTCTTGGAAGAAAATGAGTGATTTTTGAAAAACTCATTAGGTTTTTGAATATCATAAATTAGAGCTAACTCGATTCTACGCAGGTGAATCAATTGTTCTATAATATGAATAAATGGTATCATTTAGTGAACAGTTTTGATAAGTGAAACTTATAACTTATGTTTGCTCAATGATTTACAATACATTCACTCACTCAAATATGAGAAATCAATGTTCTCAAGAAAAAATTGGTTTTCGCTTTGTTTTTTCTCACTTTGGGTTTTTCTTCTTGACCCTGAGGGAAGTTTTGAACTGCGCATTGGTATCTTATTATTCTTGTATGCATGTGTATGATAGAGAGGGGGGGGGGGGGGGGGAAAGGGAGCGAAAAGTAGAGAGTGAGAGAGGGGAGAGTGGTAGGGAGAGAAAAAAGAAAGAGTGAATGAGAGAAAGAGAGAGATTGAATGAGAACGAAAGAGTGAGGACGAGAATGGAATAGAGAATATAAGAGAAAATGAAAGAGAAAACGAAAGAGAGGGAAAGAGAGAGAGAGAGAGAGAGAGAGAAAGAGAGAGAAAGAGAGAGAAGGGAGAAAGTTTGTGGTCTACAGTACG